>NW_028157060.1:0-3000 GCF_964263955.1 Coregonus lavaretus | reverse complement strand
TTCTACGACTTGATTAGAGTCCATTAATTTGATAGGATTTGGAAAGGCACACACCTGTCTATATAAGGTCCCAAAATTGACAGCGCATGTTAGAGCAAAAAACAAGCCATGAGGTCGAAGGAATTGTCCGTAGAGCTCAGAGACAGGGTTGTGTTGAGGCACAGATCTGGGGAAGGATACCAAAACATTTCTGCAGCATTGAAGGTCCCCAAGAGCACAGTGGACTCCATCATTCTTAAATGGAAGAAGTTTGCAGCACTCCACCAATCAAGCCTTTATGGTACAGTGGCCAGACGGAAGCCACTCCTCAGTAAAAGGAACATGACAGCCTGCATGGAGTTTGCCAAAAGGCACCTAAAGGACACTCAGACCTTGAGAAACAAGATTCTCTGGTCTGATGAAACCAAGATTGAACTCTTTGGCCTGAATGCCAATCGTCCTTCACGTCTGGAGGAAACCTGGCACCATCCATACGGTGAAGCATGGTAGTGGCAGCATCATGCTGTGGGGATGTTTTTCAGCGGCAGGGACTGGGAGACTAGTCAGGATCGAGGGAAGATGAACAGAGCAAAGTACAGAGAGATCCTTGATGAAAACCTGCTCCAGAGCGCTCAGGACCTCAGACTGGGGCGAAGGTTCACCCTAAGCACACAGCCAAGAAAACGCAGGAGTGGCTTCGGGACAAGTCTCTGAATGTCCTTGAGTGGCCCAGCCAGAGGCTGGACTTGAACCCTATCGAACATCTCTGGAGAGACCTGAAAATAGCTGTGCAGCGACGCTCCCTATCCAACCAGACAGAGCTTGAGAGGATCTGCAGAGAAGAATGGGAGAAACTCCCAAAATACAGGTGTAAATTCAGTTTTTTATATATGTAAATTTGCACAAAAAAATCTTAAAACCTGTGTGTGGATTGATGAGGATAAAAATTATTTAATCCATTTTAGAATAAGGCTGTAACGTAACAACATGTGGAAAAATTCAAGGGGTCTGAATACTTTCCGAATGCACTGTATTTCAGACATTAAATACCAACACAAACAGAACCTCGACCACTAGTTGTTTAGTACCAATGTAAACAGAGGGGTCTGAATACTTCCCGATGGCACTGTATATAGTTACTGTCGGTGCAAATAGTCTGTAAGGTGCAGGTCTCCACACTTTCATGCATGTATACTGTAGGTCTAGGCTATGTTATGCACTTGCATACGGTATGCAGCTCATGAAGCATGGAATATAACATACTGCACATCATACGGTGTGACTCATTCACCCCATGGCATCTCTCCTGTGTGTAGCAGTCACAAGCTGAAATCAAACCAAACAACTAACTGTCTGTGTCTACGGAGAGGAAGGTTCTATGTTCTGAACAAAGAATTTTCCTTGGTATGGTTTCAAAAAACTGTGCTGACTTCTGTGACCTTCCTGCCTTGACTTTCGTGTCTTCTGTAAACTTCATGGTCTTGATCTTCCTGTATTCGTTGACCTTCCTGTATTGACCTTAGTCGTCGTTAAACACCTGCCTCAGACAGAGAGAGAGGGGGAGGGAGAGAGAGAGAGGAACAGGGAGAGAGAAACGGGGAGAGACAGGAGGGAGAGAGAGAAACAGGGAGAGACAGGAGGGAGAGAGAGGAACAGGGAGAGAGAAACGGGGAGAGACAGGAGGGAGAGAGAGAAACAGGGAGAGACAGGAGGGAGAGAGAGGAACAGGGAGAGAGAAACGGGGAGAGACAGGAGGGAGAGAGAGAAACAGGGAGAGACAGGAGGGAGAGAGAGGAACAGGGAGAGAGAAACGGGGAGAGACAGGAGGGAGAGAGAGAAACAGGGAGAGACAGGAGGGAGAGAGAGGAACAGGGAGAGAGAAACGGGGAGAGACAGGAGGGAGAGAGAGAAACAGGGAGAGACAGGAGGGAGAGAGAGGAACAGGGAGAGAGAGATGGGGAGAGACAGGAGGGAGAGAGAGAAACAGAGAGAGAGAGAGAGACTGGAGGGAGAGAGAGGAACAGGGAGAGAGAAACAGAGAGGGGGAGAGAGTGAAACAGACAGTGAGAGAGATAAAGAGAGGGAAGCGGGAGAGACCCTGTATGCAGCGCTACCATCTAGTGGCCAAATGCTCACAATACAACAATAATTCTCACATCAGCAAATGAAAGCTAGAGGGAAAGAGAGAGTGAAGAGGGAGGAAGAAATGATGTGAGAGTGGAGGAGAGAGAGAGACAGAGATGATAGAGTGGGATAGTGTTCGAGAGAGAGAGGGGGAGAGGGAGAGAGAGAGAAAGGAAGAGAGAGAGAGAGAGAGAGAGAGAGAGAGAGAGAGAGAGAGAGAGAGAGAGAGAGAGAGAGAGAGAGAGAGAGAGAGAGAGAGAGAGAGAGAGAGAGGGATGATAGATTGGGAGAGTGTTCAAGAGAGGGAGGAGAGAGAGGGAGAGATAGAGGGGGAGAGAGAAAGAGAGGGAGGGAGAGAGAGAGAGAGAGAGAGAGAGGGATAGAGTGGAAAGTTGTTCGAGAGAGAGAGGGGGGGGAAAGAGAGGAGGGAGAGGGGGGAGAGGGTGAGAGAGAGGGAGGGATAGAGTGGAAGAGTGTTCGAGAGAGAGAGGGAGGGAGAGATAGGGAGAGAGAGGGAAAGGGAGAGAGGGAGAGAGATAGAGGGATGGATAGAGTGGGATAGTGTTTGAGAGAGAGGAGGGGAGATAGAGAGAGGGAGAAAGAGAGGGAGATGGAGAGGGAGAGAGAGGGAAAGGGAGAGAGAGAGGGAGAGAGAGAGAGAGAGAGATGAGAGAGAGAGAAAGAGAGAGAGAGAGAGAGAGAGCGAGAGAGAGAGAGAGCGAGAGAGAGAGATAGAGAGAGAGAGCGAGAGAGAGAGATAGAGATAGAGAGATGATAGAGTGGGATAGTGTTGGAGAGGGAGAGAGGGAGAGGGATAGATAGAGTGGGAGAGTATTCGAGAGAGAGGGGAAAGAGAGGGAGCAGGACAGAGAGGGAAAGGGAGGAGAGAGAGAGGGA
>NW_028157061.1:0-9988 GCF_964263955.1 Coregonus lavaretus | reverse complement strand
GACTGTTGACCTCTGTTCTCTCGGAAGCAGAGTTCTATGCAGTTCTGTGAGTTGTAACAGGGGCGGCAGGTAGCTTAGTGGTTAAGAGCGTTGTGCCAGTAACCAAAAGGTCGCTGGTTCTAATCCTCCGAGCCGACTACGTGAAAAATCTGTCGATGTGCCCTTGAGCAAGGCACTTAACCCTAATTGCTCCTGTAAGTCGCTCTGGATAAGAGCGTCTGCTGAATGACTAAAATGTAAATGTAACACATGAATTGTTTTCTGAAATAAGAAACAACCAAAATGCTGAATCTGCTAGTTTATGGAAATAGTTGATATCTGTCCATGTAACTGGCTCCATGCCTCAAGTAGTTGTGAAAAACTCTCCCTCACAAATGTGAAGCTTTTTTAAATCAAAGTATGAGTACCACAATAAGAACACAATTAACTTAGTTATTAAAATGTGGAACGTATTTAGCTTTATTGCTGAAACAAACATATGAATTTGTTGACAAAAAATAATAATTTCAAAATACACAGTAACTTTACACTATTTACACTATGGTCAATAAATAAGAATAAAATAATATTATTCTATGTACAACAAAAATATGATATTCTATTTTCTTGACAGATCTGACAGTTATGGCAGTTAGCTGGTGGTGGCGGTGGTTGATGACATCATCGTCGTCTTGGCAGTGGTCGATCTGCTCTCAATCTTGGTCACATGACTCTGGACCCAGGCTTCAGAAGGGTCAACACAAAATGTCTTCCCTTTCTTTGTGGTGAAACTGCAACAGAGTCACAACACATTGTCACTCATGACATCCAGTCTATAATATGAATGCTCCATCTGGTCTAGTACAGTGTAGCCTAGATATAGCCTGGTTCCAGATTCAGAATTTGCTCAAATGGAGCTGTAATTTAAGATTTTCTAAAATTTTAATACAAAAAGCATTACAAGAACATTGACGTCTTGATTTTTTCCAAAGTAACTGTTAGCAAATTCTGGTAAATTGATAAAACACACATTCTTTAATAACCTCAACGTCAACTTGTTTTGACATCTCATTGTCCTTTTAGCTCTATAGATGATATATTTTTAATGTTTTCCGTATATTTGGAATGCTTTCAGACAATGCGATTAATCACAATTAAATAACAATAGTGCAGTGAAATGACAGAAAGTGACCTTTAGTTAACTGATGAACTCTGACAACCTTAGTGATCCTATACTATCACCACTACAGTCCAGTGAAGTATAGGGTCTCTATGTATCGGAGGTTGTAACCATGCATCCCTAGCAACAGATTTGGACCCGTCCACAAACGGTATAGAACATGTTATGCCTTTAGAAATCTTTGTGTGTGTGTGTGTGTGTGTGTGTGTGTGCATTGTGGTTAACTTACACCAGTGCTTTGCGAGGGCAGCTACTAGGGGTCTTATAAACTGACACCATTGCATCAAGAGGGAGCCTCCTGGGGTGGAACTTCACACAGCAATTTCTGGCAGTTATTGCTTCAATCCCCATGACAGCTGGAAATAAAGGACGATCACACTCACTGGTCAACACATGGTGCTTCTTCCTATACGCTCATATACACACTGTACATACACACACTGTACACACACACACACACACACACACACACACACACACACACACACACACACACACACACACACACACACACACACACACACACACACACACACACACACACACACACACACACACACATACACACACACACACACACACACACACACACACACACACCTGCAGACGTGGTATGGAGGGAGCAGAGCAGTCCCAGGAGGAGTAGAGCAGTCAGGGTCTTCATGGTTCAGAGATGGTTGAGATGCTGAAGATTGTGTTGTCTGAGATGGTCACTGATGTTCTGGTCACTGATGTTCTGGTCTCTGATGTTCTGGTCTCTGATGCTCTGCAGCACATGATGGAAACATTTTCTAGAATTTCTTCAATTATACAGCTAAAGCCTGTTTCTGCTGAGTGTGAAGTTGGTGTGAGTGTTGGGAGAGTTACAGAGACTACAGTAGTCTAGTGAAGTTGGTGTGAGTGTTGGGAGAGTTACAGAGACTACAGTAGTCTAGTGAAGTTGGTGTGAGTGTTGGGAGAGTTACAGAGACTACAGTAGTCTAGTGAAGTTGGTGTGAGTGTTGGGAGAGTTACAGAGACTACAGTAGTCTAGTGAAGTTGGTGTGAGAGTGGGGAGAGTTATAGAGACTACAGTAGTCTAGTGAAGTTGGTGTGAGAGTGGGGAGAGTTATAGAGACTACAGTAGTCTAGTGAAGTTGGTGTGAGTGTGGGGAGAGTTACAGAGACTACAGTAGTCTAGTGAAGTTGGTGTGAGTGTGGGGAGAGTTACAGAGACTACAGTAGTTTAGTGAAGTGGTGTGAGTGTGGGGAGAGTTATAGAGACTACAGTAGTCTAGTGAAGTTGGTGTGAGTGTGGGGAGAGTTACATTGAGTACAGTAGTCTAGTGAAGTTGGTGTGAGTGTGGGGAGATTTACAGAGAGTACAGTAGTCTAGTGAAGTTGATGTTAGTGTGGGGAGATTTACAGAGAGTACAGTAGTCTAGTGAAGTTGATGTTAGTGTGGGGAGATTTACAGAGAGTAAAGTAGTCTAGTGAAGTTGGTGTTAGTGTGGGGAGATTTACAGAGAGTACAGTAGTCTAGTGAAGTTGATGTTAGTGTGGGGAGATTTACAGAGAGTAAAGTAGTCTAGTGAAGTTGGTGTTAGTGTGGGGAGATTTACAGAGAGTAAAGTAGTCTAGTGAAGTTGGTGTTAGTGTGGGGAGATTTACAGAGACTACAGTAGTCTAGCGAAGTTGGTGTTAGTGTGGGGAGATTTACAGAGACTACAGTAGTCTAGCGAAGTTGGTGTGAGTGTGCGGAGAGTTACAGAGACTACAGTAGTCTAGTGAAGTTGGTGTGAGTGTGCGGAGAGTTACAGAGACCACAGTAGTCTAGTGAAGTTGGTGTGAGTGTAGGGAGAGTTACAGAGACTACAGTAGTCTAGTGAAGTTGGTGTGAGTGTAGGGAGAGTTACAGAGACTACAGTAGTCTAGTGAAGTTGGTGTGAGTGTGGGGAGAGTTACATTGAGTACAGTAGTCTATTGAAGTTGGTGTGAGTGTGGGTAGAATTACAGAGAGTAAAGTAGTCTAGTGAAGTTGGTGTTAGTGTGGGGAGATTTACAGAGAGTAAAGTAGTCTAGTGAAGTTGGTGTTAGTGTGGGGAGATTTACAGAGAGTAAAGTAGTCTAGTGAAGTTGGTGTTAGTGTGGGGAGATTTACAGAGACTACAGTAGTCTAGTGAAGTTGGTGTGAGTGTGCAGAGAGTTACAGAGACTTAAGTAGTCTAGTGAAGTTGGTGTGAGTATAGGGAGAGTTACAGAGACTACAGTAGTCTAGTGAAGTTGGTGTGAGTGTAGGGAGAGTTACAGAGACTACAGTAGTCTAGTGAAGTTGGTGTGAGTGTGGGGAGAGTTATAGAGAGTACAGTAGTCTAGTGAGGTTGGGGAGAGTGTAGCGATAGTTACAGAGAGTACAGTAGTCTAGTGAAGTTGGTGTGAGTGTAGGGAGAGTTACAGAGACTACAGTAGTCTAGTAAAGTTGGTGTGAGAGTGGGGAGAGTTACATTGAGTACAGTAGTCTAGTGAAGTTGTTGTGAGTGTGGTGAGAATTACAGAGAGTAAAGTAGTCTAGTGAAGTTGGTGATGGTTGGGTAGAGTTACATTGAGTAAAGTAGTCTAGTGAAGATGGTGTGAGAGTGGGGAGACTTACAGAGAGTACAGTAGTCTAGTGAAGTTGGTGTTAGTGTGGGGAGATTTACAGAGAGTAAAGTAGTCTAGTGAAGTTGGTGTGAGTGTAGGGAGATTTACAGAGACTACAGTAGTCTAGTGAAGCTGGTGTTAGTGTGGGGAGATTTACAGAGAGTAGATTGGTCTAGTGAAGTTGGTGTTTGTGTGGGGAGATTTACAGAGACTACAGTAGACTAGTGAAGTTGGTGTTAGTGAGGGGAGATTTACAGAGAGTAAAGTAGTCTAGTGAAGTTGGTGTTAGTGTGGGGAGATTTACAGAGAGTAAAGTAGTCTAGTGAAGTTGGTGTGAGTGTGGGGAGAATTACAGAGAGTAAAGTAGTCTAGTGAAGTTGGTGATAGTTGGGGAGAGTTACATTGAGTAAAGTAGTCTAGTGAAGATGGTGTGAGAGTGGGGAGACTTACAGAGAGTACAGTAGTCTAGTGAAGTTGGTGTTAGTGTGGGGAGATTTACAGAGAGCACAGTAGTCTAGTGAAGTTGATGTTAGTGTGGGGAGATTTACAGAGAGTAAAGTAGTCTAGTGAAGTTGGTGTGAGTGTAGGGAGATTTACAGAGACTACAGTAGTCTAGTGAAGTTGGTGTTAGTGTGGGGATATTTACAGAGAGTAAAGTAGTCTAGTGAAGTTGGTGTTAGTGTGGGGAGATTTACAGAGAGTAAAGTAGTCTAGTGAAGTTGGTGTTAGTGTGGGGAGATTTACAGAGACAACAGTAGTCTAGTGAAGTTGGTGTTAGTGTGGGGAGAGTTACAGAGACTACAGTAGTCTAGTGAAGTTGGTGTTAGTGTGGGGAGATTTACAGAGAGTAAAGTAGTCTAGTGAAGTTGGTGTTAGTGTGGGGAGATTTACAGAGAGTAAAGTAGTCTAGTGAAGTTGGTGTTAGTGTGGGGAGAGTTACAGAGACTACAGTAGTCTAGTTAAGTTGGTGTGAGTGTGGGGAGAGTTACAGAGACTACATTAGTCTAGTGAAGTTGGTGAGAGTGTAGGGAGAGTTACAGAGACTAAAGTAGTCTAGTGAAGTTGGTGTGAGAGTGGGGAGGGTTACAGAGTATACAGTAGTCTAGTGAAGTTGGTGTGAGTGTGGGGAGAGTTACAGAGACTACTGTAGTCTAGTGAAGTTGGTTTGAGTGTGGGGAGAGTTACAAAGACTACAGTAGTCTAGTGACGTTGGTTTGAGTGTAGGGAGAGTTACAGAGACTACAGTAGTCTAGTGAAGTTGGTGTGTGAGTGGGGAGAGTTACAGAGTATACAATAGTCTAATGAAGTTGGTGTGAGTGTGGGGTGAGTTACAGAGACTACAGTAGTCTAGTGAAGTTGGTGTGAGTGTGGGGATATTTACAGAGAGTAAAGTAGTCTAGTGAAGTTGGTGTGAGTGTAGGAAGATTTACAGAGAGTAAAGTAGTCTAGTGAAGTTGGTGTTAGTGTGGGGAGATTTACAGAGAGCAGAGTAGTCTAGTGAAGTTGGTGTTAGTATGGGGAGATTTACAGAGACTACAGTAGACTAGTGAAGTTGGTGTTAGTGTGGGGAGATTTACAAAGAGTAAAGTAGTCTAGTGAAGTTGGTGTTAGTGTGGGGAGATTTACAGAGAGTAAAGTAGTCTAGTGAAGTTGGTGTTAGTGTGGGGAGATTTACAGAGAGTAAAGTAGTCTAGTGAAGTTGGTGTTAGTGTGGGGAGATTTACAGGGAGTAAAGTAGTCTAGTGAAGTTGGTGTTAGTGTGGGGAGAGTTACAGATACTACAGTAGTCTAGTTAAGTTGGTGTGAGTGTGGGGAGAGTTACAGAGACTACATTAGTCTAGTGAAGTTGGTGTGAGTGTAGGGAGAGTTACAGAGACTAAAGTAGTCTAGTGAAGTTGGTGTGAGTGTAGGGAGAGTTACAGAGACTACTGTAGTCTAGTGAAGTTGGTGTGAGAGTGGGAAGAGTTACAGAGACTACAGTAGTCTAGTGAAGTTGGTGTGAGAGTGGGGAGAGTTACAGAGTATACAGTAGTCTAGTGAAGTTGGTGTGAGTGTGGGGAGAGTTACAGAGACTACTGTAGTCTAGTGAAGTTGGTGTTAGTGTGGGGAGATTTACAGAGACAACAGTAGTCTAGTGAAGTTGGTGTTAGTGTGGGGAGAGTTACAGAGACTACAGTAGTCTAGTGAAGTTCGTGTTAGTGTGGGGAGATTTACAGAGAGTAAAGTAGTCTAGTGAAGTTGGTGTTAGTGTGGGGAGATTTACAGAGAGTAAAGTAGTCTAGTGAAGTTGGTGTTAGTGTGGGGAGATTTACAGAGACTACTGTAGTCTAGTGAAGTTGGTGTTAGTGTGGGGAGATTTACAGAGACAACAGTAGTCTAGTGAAGTTGGTGTTAGTGTGGGGAGAGTTACAGAGACTACAGTAGTCTAGTGAAGTTCGTGTTAGTGTGGGGAGATTTGCAGAGAGTAAAGTAGTCTAGTGAAGTTGGTGTTAGTGTGGGGAGATTTACAGAGAGTAAAGTAGTCTAGTGAAGTTGGTGTTAGTGTGGGGAGATTTACAGAGAGTAGAGTAGTCTAGTGAAGTTGGTGTTAGTGTGGGGAGATTTACAGAGAGTAAAGTAGTCTAGTGAAGTTGGTGTTAGTGTGGGGAGAGTTACAGAGAGTAAAGTAGTCTAGTGAAGTTGGTGTTAGTGTGGGGAGATTTACAGAGAGTAGAGTAGTCTAGTGAAGTTGGTGTTAGTGTGGGGAGAGTTACAGAGACTACTGTAGTCTAGTGAAGTTGGTTTGATTGTGGGGAGAGTTACAAAGACTACAGTAGTCTAGTGACGTTGGTGTGAGTGTAAGGAGAGTTACAGAGACTACAGTAGTCTAGTGAAGTTGGTGTGTGAGTGGGGAGAGTTACAGAGTATACAATAGTCTAATGAAGTTGGTGTGAGTGTGGGGAGAGTTACAGAGACTACAGTAGTCTAGTGAAGTTGGTGTGAGTGTGGGGAGATTTACAGAGAGTAAAGTAGTATAGTGAAGTTGGTGTGAGTGTAGGGAGATTTACAGAGAGTAAAGTAGTCTAGTGAAGTTGGTGTTAGTGTGGGGAGATTTACAGAGAGTAGAGTAGTCTAGTGAAGTTGGTGTTAGTGTGGGGAGATTTACAGAGACTACAGTAGACTAGTGAAGCTGGTGTTAGTGTGGGGAGATTTACAAAGAGTAAAGTAGTCTAGTGAAGTTGGTGTTAGTGTAGGGAGATTTACAGAGACTACAGTAGTCTAGTGAAGTTGGTGTTAGTGTGGGGAGATTTACAGAGAGTAAAGTAGTCTAGTGAAGTTGGTGTTAGTGTGGGGAGATTTACAGAGAGTAAAGTAGTCTAGTGAAGTTGGTGTTAGTGTGGGGAGAGTTACAGAGACTACAGTAGTCTAGTTAAGTTGGTGTGAGTGTGGGGAGAGTTACAGAGACTACAGTAGTCTAGTGAAGTTGGTGTGAGTGTAGGGAGAGTTACAGAG
Source organism: Coregonus lavaretus (assembly GCF_964263955.1). NCBI lineage: Eukaryota > Metazoa > Chordata > Actinopteri > Salmoniformes > Salmonidae > Coregonus > Coregonus lavaretus. The sequence goes on along the minus strand of NW_028157061.1, from coordinate 2,718 downwards.
ACTAAAGTAGTCTAGTGAAGTTGGTGTGAGTGTAGGGAGAGTTACAGAGACTACTGTAGTCTAGTGAAGTTGGTGTGAGAGTGGGAAGAGTTACAGAGACTACAGTAGTCTAGTGAAGTTGGTGTGAGAGTGGGGAGAGTTACAGAGTATACAGTAGTCTAGTGAAGTTGGTGTGAGTGTGGGGAGAGTTACAGAGACTACTGTAGTCTAGTGAGGTTGGTTTGAGTGTGGGGAGAGTTACAGAGACTACAGTAGTCTAGTGAAGTTGGTGTGAGTGTAGGGAGAGTTACAGGGACTACTGTAGTCTAGTGAAGTTGGTGTGAGTGTGGGGAGAGTTACAGAGACTACAGTAGTCTAGTGAAGTTGGTGTGAGAGTGGGGAGAGTTACAGAGTATACAGTAGTCTAATGAAGTTGGTGTGAGTGTGGGGAGAGTTACAGAGACTACAGTAGTCTAGTGAAGTTGGTGTGAGTGTGGGTAGAGTTACATTGAGTACAGTAGTCTAGTGAAGTTGGTGTGAGTAGGGGGAGAGTTACAGAGACTACAGTAGTCTAATGAAGTTGGTGTGAGTGTGGGGAGAGTTACAGAGGCTACTGTAGTCTAGTGAAGTTGGTGTGAGAGTGGGGAGAGTTACAGAGTATACAGTAGTCTAGTGAAGTTGGTGTGATTGTGGGGAGAGTTACAGAGACTACTGTAGTCTAGTGAAGTTGGTTTGAGTGTGGGGAGAGTTACAGACTACAGTAGTCTAGTGAAGTTGGTGTGAGTGTAGGGAGAGTTACAGAGACTACTGTAGTCTAGTGAAGTTGGTGTGAGTGTGGGGAGAGTTACAGAGACTACAGTAGTCTATTGAAGTTGGTGTGAGTGTGGGGAGAGTTACATTGAGTACAGTAGTCTAGTGAAGTTGGTGTGAGTGTGGGGAGAGTTACAGAGACTACAGTAGTCTAGTGAAGTTGGTGTGAGTGTGGGAAGAGTTACAGAGACTACTGTAGTCTAGTGAAGTTGGTGTGAGTGTGGGGAGAGTTACAGAGACTACAGTAGTTAGTGAAGTTGGTGTGAGTGTAGGGAGAGTTACAGAGACTACAGTAGTCTAGTGAAGTTGGTGTGAGTGTGGGGAGAGTTACAGAGACTACAGTAGTCTAGTGAAGTTGGTGTGAGTGTAGGGAGAGTTACAGAGACTACAGTAGTCTTGTCCGGGCCAAATCTGCCCGTAGCGTGTGTTAACCTGTTTCTGCAATTAAGTTATTTGTTTTTATCAACATGGACACATCCTAAAATCTGTATTTAAAAGTTGAAAGATACATAGTTGATTTCAAGTATTGCTTATAAACTAGTTGCTTATGATGTAGAGAACTTAATTTAATCTTAATTGTTCTTGTATTTGATGTAATGTATCATAGTATGTAGTCCACTTTAATAGCCTTCCTTTGATATGCAATTCTCCAGTAAATGTATTCTGCGTATTTCAGAAAATAGCAGCCTATTGAACATACTTGAGGAAACAGAGGTAGAGAGAATTGAGAAAGAGGAACCTAACGAACAGAATGTTGGTTCTTAGAAAGATATTCAGAGTGAATGAGGGTTGGAGGGGAGTTTCCCCCCTCAATTGTCAATGGGTCTGATGGACCAGCTCTCTGTATAAAAGACAGGTCAGATCAGACCTCAGGCATAGAACCAGACCAGAGCATCAGAGACCAGAGAATCAGAGACCAGAGCATCAGAGAACAGAGCATCAGAGACCAGAATATCAGAGACCAGAACATCAGAGACCAGAACATCAGTGACCATCTCAGACAACACAATCTTCAGCATCTCAACCATCTCTGAACCATGAAGACCCTGACTGCTCTACTCCTCCTGGGACTGCTCTGCTCCCTCCATACCACGTCTGCAGGTGTGTGTGTGTGTGTGTGTGTGTGTGTGTGTGTGTGTGTGTGTGTGTGTGTGTGTGTGTGTGTGTGTGTGTGTGTGTGTGTGTGTGTGTGTGTGTGTGTGTGTGTGTGTGTGTGTGTGTGTGTGTGTGTGTGTGTGTGTGTGTGTGTGTGTGTGTGTGTGTGTGTGTGTGTGTGTGTGTGTGTGTGTGTGTGTGTGTGTGTGTGTGTGTGTGTGTGTGTGTGTGTGTGTGTGTGTGTGTGTGTGTGTGTGTGTGTGTGTGTGTTGGGGAGTGGATGAGTAGCCATGCTGTGTAAGACGCTGTTGGATACGCTCCTGGAGATCTTCATGATAACTGTGGTTTATGATCATTTGTTTACAGCTGTCATTGCGTTGGAAACGGCAACTGAATGCTGTATGCATTTCACCCAGAGGATCCCTCTTAACCAAGTGGTTTCTCTCAGAGCAACCTCCAGTAGCTGCCCTCGCAAAGCACTGATGTAAGTAAGCATAGTCTAAAGTAAACTGGACATCTAGGCTAGCGTGGTCCCAGATCTGTTTGTGCTATCACGTCAACTCCTTGTTATGCCTAACATGACCAGGAGTGACAAGGAGTTGGCATGATAGCACAAACACATCTGGAACCAGGCTATATCTAGGCTACATTGTACTAGACCCGATGGAGCATTCATATTATAGACTGGATGTCATGAGTGACAATGTGTTGTGACTCTGTTGCAGTTTCACCACACAGAAAGGGAAGACATTTTGTGTTGACCCTTCTGAAGCCTGGGTCCAGAGTCATGTGACCAAGATTGAGAGCAGATCGACCATGATGTCGTCAACCCCC
>NW_028157062.1:0-140298 GCF_964263955.1 Coregonus lavaretus | reverse complement strand
TGGGTCAGTGGGTGTGGTGGTGGGTGGGTCAGTGGGTGTGTGTTCTGTAGGGCTGTGTGATGTGTTTCTGGCTCGTACTGCTGTGGTGTTTATAACGTATTATGTGTGTGAGCGTGCGTGCGTGCGGTGGGGTTTGTTTCAGCTCAATAACGTGTGTGTGTGTGTATGCGTGTGTCTTCAGAGTTTGCGTGGCGTCTGGGGGACTGGACGGCGTGCAGCGCCTCGTGTGGCGACCGGGGGACGAGGACGCGGAGGGTCCGCTGTGTCACGCCGGAAGGACGTGAGGTCACACCCTCCATGTGTCACCACCTAGACAGACCTGTCTCTTCACAGCTGGCCTGCAACCTGCATGACTGCCCCCCCAGGTACACACACACACACCCTTTCTAAACACACACACACACACACACACACACACATAGAGCTCAAAATATATACATCTGTTTTTCTAGGTAAAACAGATGCGTTGGTTTCACTGACCCCTGAGGAGAGATCTACAGGGAAATGGGTCATTCAGCTTCATGAGCCACTGTCATGAAGAGTCTTGTCTACTATAGCTGTGTCCTAAATGGCACCCTATTCCTTGTATAGTGCACTTATTTTAAACAGATCCCTCTGGGCGTCCCTATGGGCCCTGGTCAAAGGTAGTGCACTATATACGTTATAGGGAATAGGGGGCCATTTGGGATGCAGGTTATAGCTCTCCTTATTTTGTGTCCTTCTCCTACTGCTTTATGTCAGCAACTGTCCAAGACCAATACACATAAATCACGTTCAGGTCCAAGTGTTGAGGTTTCAATGTTTTTCCTTGTACTGTAGCAGTCAATAGGGGAGAGTGGGGTAAGTTGAGCCATTTTTTCATTTCAGCATCACCCTGTCAAGGGAAATATAGTAGTCTTTCTAACAAAGATATCTACATATATTTCAGAATGTTGTTTATCCCTGGAAATAATCAGAATTAATGTAAACATTACAGTTATGAAAACATAGCTTGTCCAAAAAAAGTGGTCTCTTGGCACAATTTACGCCGGGTATGGGGTAAGCTGGGCTGCGGGACAGGGTAAGTTAAGCCGCCTACAAATGTCTGTACTGAATGAAATATTACTACTACCTCTTTTAAAACCATGTCTATCTTTATTTCACAAACACAATTCAACACAGTCACAATCACTTTTTGTCTTTTAATCATTTAAAGCATATTTTAACACAGGCTTAACACCTAACAAACACTGTACCCTTTTAACATAGGCCAGGCCCTGTTGTTACCTCATATCCCAGTGATAATGCTTTGCATTACGCCTTGGAAGAAAACACTTCAATTTGCTTAACTTGCCATTGGCTCAATTTACCCCATGGCCATTGGCTCAACTTACCCAAAGGCAAACATTTTGACTATATTAGCCCACACAGTAACAAGGATGCACTTTCATGATACGTTTAGGACCTCATATTGAAGCTTATAGAGACCCCAACTGATGTATAGAACAATCTTTAAATTATCTACTTTGGTTTAGATACAAGTGTCATGAAAATGTATTTTTTGGACCTAACTTGCTGACCACTTTTTCCATGTGGTTTCTTCCTTCACAGACTCTTCCTTCATTATGACCTTTTCCTAAATATGTGGTCACATTATATATTTTGTGTATGGTTTCCTAGAAACAAGAGTGGCTCAACTTACCCCTTTTGCTCAACATACCCCACCCCCCCCTACCCACTGAAATCCATAGGCAGAACATAGAGTCCTGATCATCGAGCTAAATGGCCCTATGTATTACAGAGGCTAGCCAGGATCTCAAACACTACATGGGTAGTTGTATTCCTTTCCCCCTCTGAGCCTGGTTCCTCTGTAGGTTTCTTCCTTCTAGGGAGTTTTTCCTGGCCAATATGTTTAGACTTTTCCTTCTGCTTTGCTTGCTCTGTAGAGGTTTAGGTCAGGTAACTGTAAAGCACTTTGTGACAAGTACTGATGGAAAAAGGGATTTATATAATCAATGTTATTTGATTGATTGATTGTTCTCTCCCAGCTGGGTAGCATCGGTGTGGTCTAAGTGTTCCACTTCCTGTGGGCGGGGCTGGAGACAGCGGCAGGTGTCCTGTGGGCAGGTGGAGGCGGGGGGAGCGGTGAGGATGCTAGCGCCATCTGTCTGTGGGAGGAACACACGACCAGCAGACAGACAGGAGTGTACCTGCGACAACTGTCCTGCCTGGGTTACCAGCCCCTGGGGAAAGGTACAGACGCAGACACACACATACACACACACACACACACACACACACACACACACACACACACACACACACACACAGAGACACCCACACCTGCCCCCACACTCTCACACACACACCCACCCACACAAACACACACACACACACACACACACACACACACTCATGGACAGACACATACGAACAGACGCACCCGCACCCACACCCGCATACACAGACCACACAGACACACACAGACACCACACACACACAACTATTAGCCACAACATTACCTTTATTATCATTGACATGCATGATGGTATGGTGTCTCCTCAGTTTGAATACTGTGTACTTGATGTTCTGGGATGAAGTTGCCTCTAGATGCAGACCCAGGATCAACTTCTCCTTCCCCAACCTTAACCTTTAGTGGGGGGAAATGCTAAACTGACCCAAGATCACCGTCTAGGGCCAACTCCCCCCTACTCCATCCAATACAATTACTACAAAGAAGTCCTGAATAAAGTTGTCAGGCTGTGAAACTTTCCTTGTTTAGTATTGAGAAAACATGTTAATGACTCCATTGCCCACAGTGCTCAGGGAAATGTTTGGGTCCCACCCTCACAGTCCAGAAGAGGTCGGTGGTGTGTAGACATGTCAACGGCACCAGACACCCTGACTGTGACCCCAGAGAAAGGTAAACACACACCACAGGAGGTTGGTGGCACCTTAATTGGGGAGGATGGGCTCGTGGTAATGTCTGGAGCAGAATAGTGGAATGGCATCAAATACATCAAACACATGGTTTCCATGGTTTCCATGTGTTTGATGCCATTCCATTCGCTCCGTTCTGGCCATTATTAAGAGCCGTTCTCCCCTCAGCAACCTCCTGTGACACACACACACACACACACACACACACACACACACACACACACACACACACACGGTCTCTTTTCATCCTCTCTCGTTGACTCTCAGCTGAATCTGGTCATGAATAGCGTGGCTGTTGAACACGTTGAGGAGACTAAAATAGTTGGTTACCTTAGATTGTAAACTGTCATGGTCAAAACATATTGATTCAATGGTTGTAAAGATGGGGAGAGGTCTGTCTGTGATAAAGAGATTGTTTGACACCTCACTCCACAAAGCAAGTCCTGCAGGCTCTAGTTTTATCTTATCTTGATTATTGTCCAGTCATATGGTCAAGTGCTGCAAAGGAGGACCTAGTTAAGCAGCAGCTGGCCCAGAACAGAGTTGCACGTCTTGCTCTTCAATAATATGCATGACAGTTGAGGAATGACTGACTGCATCGCTTCTTGTTTTTATAAGAAACATGAATGTGTTGGAAATTCCAAATTGTTTGCATAGTCAACTTACACACAGCTCTGACACACACACTTACCCCACCGGACATGTCACCAGGGGTCTTTTCACAGTCCCCAGGTCCAGAATTAATTCAAGGAAATATACAGTATTATACAGAGCCATGATTTCATGGAACTCCCTTCCATCTTATATAGCGCAAGTGAACAGCAAACCTGGTTTAAAAAAACAAAAACAAAGCAACACCTCATGACACAACGCCTCTCCCCCATGTGACCTACTTGTTGTGTGTTTGTACTGACATGTATATGTAACTGATAGATGCAAACACACACACACACACACACACACACACACACACTACATGTTTATGTTTGTGAATGTCTCTTGTCTGTAATGTATTTTTCGTTATGTGTCGGTCCCCAGTAAGACTAGCTGTCTCCATTGGTGCTTTCCCCCTATCTCTATCTCTCTTTGTCTCCCTCAGACCCGTCTCAGTGCGTAACTGTTCGTCAGAGCTGTGTGACGTGCACTGGCGTGTGGGGCCGTGGCGAGCGTGCACGGCAGCCTGTGGCAGCGGGTTTCAGTCTCGCAGGGTGGACTGTGCCCACCGCAGGAGTGGCAGAACCCTGGCAGACCAACACTGCACCTGGCACAGACGCCCAGCCACCTGGCAGCATTGCAACGCCACCACCTGTGGAAGTAAGTGTGTAGTGTTTTTACCATGTTACCATATTACCCTCACTACCTTTCCTCTGACTTCTGAAGCTGTGGAATATGTCATTGGAGTGGTTTGGCATATTTTTTACTAAAGAAACATCTATTAGAAAGTGACTACGCACAAGTAAAATCCCACAAACCCTCTTTTTAACAGTCCAGACCCAAATCTATATCGACATTTACACTGATGTTGAATTTCTGCCTGAATTTGACGTAAAGCCAGACTCTTTATAATAATATGCCATTTAGCAGACGCTTTTATCCAAAGCAACTTACAGTCATGTGTGCATACATTTTTACGTATGGGTGGTCCCGGGGATCGAACCCACTACCCTGGCGTTACAAGCGCCGTGCTCTACCAATTGAGCGACAGAGGACCACTTTACTTCCTGCTACTTTTCAATGGAAATATGGAATGGGTTCCAAGTGGCACTCAATTCCCTATATACTGTAGTGCACTATTTTTGACCAGAGCCCTATAAGAGCCCTGGTCAAAAGTAGTGCACTATAAAGGAAATAGGGTGCCATTTGGGACGTAACCATGTTCTTCTGCGGGGAGAATGGATGTTATTTTATGTCAAAATGTCGAGTTTCAGCATTTAACACTTTCTCTGTTGTCTCTGTGTTTCTGTGAAGGTGAATGCAAAGACACCACCCACTACTGTGCCGTGGTGAAGAGGTTAAAGCTTTGCCCCATCGACATGTACAAGCAGAGGTGTTGTGAGTCCTGTTTACAGGAGGATGGCGCCACCTAGTGTTCTAGGAGGAAGTTGCCCCTAGACGCTGGTCTTGGGTCAGTTTTGCATTTCCTCCACTAATGGTTAAGGCTGGGAATGGGGGAGGGGAAGCTGATCCCAGATCTGTACCTAGAGGAAACTTCACCCAGGAGAGTTGAGATAGTATGGACAACAGAACTCTTGGAACCATGGATTGAGGGAGGGATGGGTGGAGGGATGGATTGAGGGAGGGATGGAGGGATGGATGGAGGGAGGGATGGATGGATTGAGGGTGGGATGGAGGGATTGAGGGAGGGATGGATGGAAGGATGGATGGATTGAGGGAGGGATGGGTGGATGGATGGATGGATGGAGGGATGGATTGTGGGAAGGAGTGCTGGAAGGAAGGAAGGAAGGAAGGAAGGAAGGAAGGAAGGAAGGAAGGAAGGAAGGAAGGAAGGAAGGAAGGAAGGAAGGAAGGAAGGAAGGAAGGAAGGAAGGAGGGAGGGAGGGATGGATGGATGGATGGATGGATTGAGGGAGGGATTGAGGGATGGATGGATGGAGGGAGGGATTGAGGGATGGATGGATGGATGGGTTGAGGGAGGGATGGAGGGATTGAGGGATTGAGGGATGGATGGATGGAGGGAGGGATTGAGGGATGGATGGATGGATGGGTTGAGGGAGGGATGGAGGGATTGAGGGATTGAGGGATGGAAGGATGGATGGAGGGATGGAGGGATTGATGGATGGATGGAGGGAGGGATGGAGGGATTGAGGGAGGGATGGAAGGATGGATGGATTGAGGGAGGGAGGGATGGAAGGATGGATGGATTGAGGGAGGGATGGAAGGATGGATGGAGGGAGGGATGGAGGGATTGAGGGAGGGATGGAAGGATGGATGGAATTTTTCGGATGACCCATCCAATGTAATTTGATGCAAGCCTCAAATCTGGACCTATGGCCTTAGAAATGTAACACTTTACCAATACTAGCTATTATCCCAATGACACATGTAACAAGTGGGTGCGAAGGCATGTGTGTAAAGTGTGTGTTGTTAACCCATTCCTAAAGGAGAGAGAGGTGTTATCTTTAAATGGCCTAGTCATTGTTTTCCACAGTAATGTGCACAGAATGGATGAATACAAGGAAAGAATGCTCTAGCAACAACACGCCAATAGAAGAAGTGGTTTATGGGGATCCTGTGTTTTATTGTTTTTAATTTATAACAAGCGCATCAATGTATGAATATACTGTACACAGTGGTGGAAAAAGTAAAAATACTTCAATAGAAAATGACTCAAGTAAAAGTGAAAGTCATCCAGTAAAATACTACTTGAGTAAAATTCTCCATTTGTATTTGGTTTTAAATATACTTAAGTATCAAAAGTAAATGTAATTTCTCAAATAAACTTAAGCATCAAGTATAAATAAATAAATAAAAGTACCATTAGACGGCACCATTAAAAAAAACAAAAATAAATTGGGATATGTATGCCCCTGGCTAGCCGTGAAAAAACACACACACACACACACACACTCAGACATCATTTACAAACAAAGCATTTGTGTTTATTGAGTCTGCCAGATCAGAGGCAGTAGAGATGACCAGGGGATGTTCTCTTGATAAGTTTGTGGATTGGAACATTTTCCTGTCCTGCTAAGCATTCAACATTTACTTTTGGTTGTCAAGGAAAATGTATGGAGTAAAAAATAAATTATTTTCTTTAGGAATAGAGTGAAGTAAAAGTAAAAAACTACTTAAGTAGTACTTCAAAGTATTTTTACTTAAGTACTTTACACCACTGACTGTACATGTACAACAGTGTAGGAACCGGTCTGGATGTGTGATACAGAATCCTATAAGACCATTCACATGTGTGAAGGCAAAGGGATGTCAGATTGTAGTGGAACGTCATTGACATAAGAAAACAACAATCTGAACCAAATAATTTGCAGTAGAACCTACTAGTCAGACAGTAGGGGGAAAAGTGGTTTCAAAATGATTTATTGGATATTGCATATTTGCCATAACAGTTAACATTCAATGTGTACGTACATTTTAAACACATTCATCGGAGTACAGTGCATACAGTAGTATGTATCATGTGAGATAATAATTGTCCACAGAAATGATCACTGTTTGGAATCAACAGGCTCTGCAGTGACCGAGAGAGGTATGGGTTGCATTCCCAATAGCACTCAATCATATTCCCTACATCTGGGGTCGGAAACAGGCGGCCCGCGCGCCAAACTCTGTTCCCAAGTATTCCCACAAATAAAAAGAGAGACGTGATCGTGTCTCAATGTAATCAAGGTATGAGATGACTGTTATTTTCCAATTCAATCAATTTTTCTGCTTGCTTGTGGTCAATTTGCATTGTACAAATTTCTATAATTCTGTTCCAGCCCCCCAACCATCCGCTCGGACAGAAATCGGCCCGTGGCTGAATCTAGTTGCCTGCCCTACATAGTACACTACTGGTCCAAAGTAGTGCACTATGTAGGGGATATGGTGCCATTTGGGACGGGCCCCTAGAGATAACAGTCATATTTCTCTGTTCTCTTTTTGAATAATGGGGTCTACTCGTTTTTAGCTATTGTTTTGGTTATCCAACCAATGTGCTGCATTGTAAAATATGTCTTGTATATACTGTGTTTTTAAGTGCAATATTGTACATTGAGAGTATGTAGATTTTTTGTGGGACTTTATTTTCTTACCTTATTTAGTTGTGTTCATAACGCCTGTTTAAAAAGACTCGATATAAACCGTACAGTACATTAATAAGCACTTGCTGTTGTTGGATCACAGGTATGTTTAATACCTTTCCCTTCTGCTTTTATTCTCATGCATTTATGTTCAATCTCTAATGTTTTGTAGATACATGTCATGTGTTTTGCAGATACATGATCAAGTGCCACTCACTCAAACAAACGCATACTGACAATAATCAATGCTACTGATATTTACGACAACATATCGATAACGTTACCATAACATTGGGTGTTGACATGGATACTGTTTGTAAAATCCTATCTGGATTGAAGGAACACCATGAAGATGTTTTTGGAACAAAACTTTTAAGTGCTCTAGAAAGACAACATACTAAGACAATAAAGACAGTTTGATCACCTGATATTCTGCTTGGTAAACTCATTATTATGACACACAGAGGGAGACATTTTCCTAGTGCAAAAGCATTATATAAAACTTTTTTCCAACAATGTGCATTATAAAGATTATTTTTGTATAGCTGTTTACTAAACTCTAGTAAAAAAATCGCCCCCTTAAAATTAAATCACACTGCAAGATTATAATGACGTTTTCGGTATGTCTTTTGCACTTTGAACAATTATTTCCCCAGAAAGTACTGCATTATGTTTGTGAATTTCAACAAATGTTTGACTGTGATGACTTTTTGCAGAATTTGGCACATGGATACACAAGGATAATTAATTGATTGATACATAAATAGTGCTTGTTTTGATTAGCCAACTATTCAATCGATCATTGATAATTACTATCAATTACTATTCAGGTAGTACCAAAATAAAATAAAAAACATAACAGACTGTTAGTTTTGCTTTAACATGCTCTTTAAGATAAAAAGCATGGGTCACCAAATATCATGGTCATACGTTATGATACCACAGCCACCGCCATGCCGGCAGCCATCTTGTTCCTGTCCTTAGACGGCAACTTCCTGTAGAACCTGTGTCCCCTGTCGTCGCTGTCCTCAAACACGAAGCCCGGCGGCGAGTCATAGCTGGCTGGACAAATGCTGATCCTACAACACAATATCATACCATTACCTGAATGATATACGATAAAATACCATACTATCTATAAGATGCGATACTTTATTGTCTGTTCTCGTGGAAAATCATCTTGCTGCAAGGTCAGCACATGATAATCATCCACAAATTCACAGAACTCACTAGCACTCGGTAAGCTTGAGGTTATAAAAGTGATTCAGTTGTACATCACAGTCATTTGTTTCATTCTGGCAGTAAAATAGCTTCACTGTTGTTCTTTTACATCTCAGTAAAGCTTTAGTGCCTGCTGGGACGTAACGGCGGATTCCAGGAGACTCCAGACTAAATGCTTGGGGGTTAACTCTGTGTGTGTCAAATCAAATCAAAATCAAATGTTTTTTGTCACGTACACCGTTTACAGCAGATATAAATGGTGCAGCGAAATGCTTAGCGTATGTGTATGTGTGTGTGTGTGTGCGTGTGTGTGTCTGTCTGTCTCCTCTTGGGGGTAACTCTGTGTGTGTGTGTTACCTCTTGGGGGTAACTCTGTGTGTGTGTTACCTCTTGGGGGTGAACTCTGTGCTGTACATGGTGCCGCCCTCCAATGGGGCATCAGTCCTCATTGGGGCGTGAGCTGGCTTGAAGCTCACACTGGGCTGCAGCTCGTGGGGTGTAAAGTGGGCCTGGATAATAGTATACAATAGAATAGAATTTCAAACAACAGCTTATAAGAATGTGACCTAGGGCCAAAGAGAGACAGGGGCTCTGCTACACTCTTAGAAAAAAAGGTGCTATCTAGAACTTAAAATGGTTCTTCTGCTATCCCCATAGGAGAACCCTTTGAAGAACCCTTTTTGGTTCCAGGTAGAACCATTTTGGTTCCAGGTAGAACCCTTTCCACAGAGAATTCTAAATGGAACCCAAAAGGGTTCTACCTGGAACCAAAAAAAGGGTTCTACCGGGAACCAAAAAGGGTCCTCCTATGGGGACTGCAGAAGAACCCTTTTGGAACCCTTTTTTTCTAAAAGTGTAGATACTTGAGCAGTGTCTCAAAGAACACCCTTAACACACCCATATCTGGCCAAAACTAGTGCACTACATGGAGGCGGTACTGGGAACTGGCTGGTGATTTCAGATGGTAGGCACTATAGTATCTCCTATTGTTGTGTCCTTCCGCAGGGCACTTAGCCCCTAAAACAACTCCAGAGGTGCTACAATGTAGCTGACCCTGTGCTCCTCCCAGAATGATGTTTCTATAGGCAGGGTGTGATTTGAGATTTGCCCTGGCATGCCAGTGGAAACAGAAACGTCTTGAATGACCTTGAAGGTGGAGAGGTGGTCCATCCGTCCGGTGGCTCTCTCCATCTCCTCAGGCTTCTTGATCATGGCCTGTCTCTTGACCTCCCAAGGCTGGTAGTCATCTCTCATGGTGGTGCAGACCTGGAGGTAGTGGGGTGGGAATGTTCATTGTGATGCTACGATAAACGTACCCCAAAAAATCCCAACCCACCCGGTTCTTGAAATTAGTAACAAAACATTCAATCATATTCATGTGCTGTTGAATTAATATCCCAAGAATTTGACAGCATACAATTTAGTGAACAATATAACTATAATATTACATTAGAACGTCCATAGGCGATACATATAAGTACAACAACATAACCGTTCAGCGATATATCAGTCCAGTGATAATAGACTGATATGTGGACCCATCCCTACCTGGAAGGGAGCTGATGACTTGTTGGGCCGATTGAAGGGCTTGGCGGAGATGAAGGGCTGGATGTTGTGTCGGACGTAGTCTGCACCAGACGTGGTGCTCATGTCCATGTGCTCTGTGGGGCTGACGTACTGCAGGCTCTTGCGCAGCTGAGGCAGGGACACGGGCCACTGCTGGAAACGCTCCGTAAACTCTGTGCTGCTCTGAAACGGAATGTCAGACGTCACCTAGGAACAGAGTAGAGTGGGATAGAGTAGAATAGAGGTTTATTGTTCACCCTGAGATGGACATTTGCCTTTGGTTTCACCTCACAAGTACAGTAACATACATCAACTCACCAGATAATCACATTGAACATAAAAACACATGGGACGTTCAAACAATACTAGACATCTATCTTGACTCTGCACTTCATTACAGAGATTTTTTACATTTGACATTTTAGTCATTTAGCAGACGCTTTTATCCAGAGCGACTTACAGGAGCAATTAGGGTTAAGTGTCTTGCTCAAGGGCACATCAACAGATTTCACCTAGTCAGCTTGTGGATTCAAACCAGCAACCTTTTGGTTACTGGCCCAACCTCTTAACCGCTACCCAGAGATATTCCACCAACCACTGGTTACTAATGGCCAAATACCAGTTGACGTTATCACTGGCCCAGAAAAGATAAGCAAAGATGAGTTAGTGAGATATTAATCTGGGTTAACCCAGCACTAAAATCCTGTGTAATTTGGTCAGATGCTCGATTACGTAGTCTGTCCACGAGAGACTAGTGAGATATCATTAAACACAGCATTACCTTTCCAGGGTTAGGCTTATAGCTCTGGGGCAGCTGTCCTGGCAGGCCCTGGTAGTCTCTTCGGTTGGTGGTAAGATCTTGTAAGGGCTGGCTACTGGGTCTATAGGGCTCTGGAGCCTTCACCCAGCGCGCCTCCAGAGGGTGGGGCACATAGCACTGCTGGTTACTGGTCACGCAATCGAAGGGGGCATCGGACATTTTGGGGCTACTGGAGGGTTTGAAGCTCTCCCTGGGGGCCAGGCCTCGGGTGAGGAAGTCGTCCTGGAAGGTGGTGTGGCCGTCGAACTTGGCGTCTGGAGGGTGGTAGCTCAGGTCGGGTTTCTTCAGCTCCCGCTTGCACATCTCCCACTGTCGGAAATCCTCTGGAGGTGAAACATTAAGAATGATTTTTAAGTGTTCATTTTGGTAATAACCATAGTTTATTTATAGAGCTCATTATTGTTGTTATGATGTAATTTTAATGTATAAAAGATCCCATAGAAATTGCAGTGTATTAATTTTAAAAGCAAATATTTATTATACAGTGCCTTCGGAAAGTATTCAGACCCCTTGACTTTTTCCACATTTTGTTACGTTACAGCCTTAAATAAAACAATTTCCTCAGCAATCTACACATAATACCCCATAATGACAAAGCGAAAACAATTTTTTACTAATTAAAAAACTGTAGTATTCAGACCCTTTGCTATGAGACTCGAAATTGAGCTCAGGTGCATCCTGTTTCCATTTATCATTTACATCCTTGAGATGTTTCTACAACTTGATTGGAGTACATGTGGTAAATTAAATTGATTGGACATGATTTGGAAAGGCACACACCTGTCTATATAAGGTCCCACAGTTGACAGTGCATGTCAGAGCAAAGACCAAGCCATGAGGTCGAAGGAATTGTCCGTAGACCTCCGACACAGGATTGTGTCGTGGCACAGATCTGGGGAAGGATACCAAAACATTTCTGCAGCATTGAAGGACCCGAAGAACACAGTTGCCTCCATCATTTTTAAATGGAAGAAGTTTGGAACCACCAAGACTCTTCCTAGAGCTGGCCGCCCGGCCAAACTGAGCAATCAGGCGAGAAGGGCCTTGGTCAGGGAGGTGACCAAGAACCCGATGGTCACTCTGACAGAGCTCTAGAGTTCCTCTGTGGAGATGGGAGAACCTTCCAGAAGGACAACCATCTCTGCAGCACTCCACCAATTAGGCCTTTATGGTAGAGTGGCCAGAGGGAAGCCACTCCTCAGTAAAAGGCACATGACAGCCAGCTTGGAGTTTGCCAAAAGGCACCTAAAGACTCTCAGACCATGAGAAACAAGATTCTCTGATCTGATGAAACCAAGATTGAACTATTTGGCCTGAATGCCAAGCGTCACATCTGGAGGAAACCTGGCACCATCCCTACGGTGAAGCATGGTGGAGACAGCATCATGCTCTGGGGATTTTTTTCAGTGGCAGGGACTGGGAGACTAGTCAGGATGGAGGGAAAGATGAACGGAGCAAAGTACTGAGAGATCCTTGATGAAAACCTGCTCCAGAGCGCTCAGGACCTCAGACTGGGGCGAAGGTTCACCTTCCAACAGGACAACGACTCTAAGCACACAGCCAAGACAACGCAGGAGTGGCTTCGGGACAAGTCTCTGAATGTCCTTGAGTGGCCCAGCCAGAGCCCGGACTTGAACCTGATCGAACATCTCTGGAGAGACCTGAAAATAGCTGTGCAGCGACGCTCCCCATCCAACCTGATAGAGCTTGAGAGGATCTGCAGAGAAGATTGGGAGAAACTCCCCAAATACAGGTGGCTGTAATCGCTGCCAAAAGTGCTTCAACCAAGTATTGAGTAAAGGGTCTGGATACTTATGTAAATGTGATATTTTTGTTTTTTTTAAATAAATTAGCAATTACCATTTTTGCTTTGTCATTATGGGGTATTGTGTGTAGATTGATGAGGGGGAAAAAAAACAATTTAATCAATTTTAGAATAAGGCTGTAACCTAACAAAATGTGAAAAAAGTCAAGAGGTCTGAATACTTTCCGAAGGCACTGTATATTACTAAAATAAGGGTCACTGTGCGGTCCCACTTGTAGAAATGTGTAATGTGTAATATGTGTGGTATGTCATCAAACAACGCAGAATAGCTCACCTTTGTAAGTAGGCACTGTATCCATTTTGTGCCCTGTTGCACGTATCCTCTCCCTGGGTCTGGAAGGGGCGAAGGGGTGGACCTCATAAAGGGTGTAGTCTTGTTTGTAGGTGGTCCCCAGATCTATGTCTCCAGGTTTGGGTTTGTACTCCGCCTGCTGTTTCCCCGGTCGTCGAGTCACCTCGTAGGGAATAAAGTCAGTCCTATGGGGAGAGAGAGAGAGCGAGAGAGCGAGAGAGCGAGAGAGAGAGAGAGCGAGAGAGAGAGAGAGAGAGAGAGAGAGAGAGAGAGAAACACCAGTCTTTTTAATTCATTTGGTATTGAGACCTTTGTGGATAACTCCTGATTAATATAGTTAGTGATATCTACATAAGAGATTGACCGTGGAATATGGAATCGGCGCGACTTTTAGAGACCACTTAAATTGTATATTTTCCAAAATCCCATCAAAACCTCACGGCTTGCATGAGGGGTGTGTGTGTGTGGTGTGTGTGTGTGTGTGTGTGTGTGTGTGTGTGCCTCAAAGGGCTTTGCATTAAATGAGAGTGGTTGAAGAGCAGAAGATTGACACAATCTCAAATAGCACCTCATTCCCTTACTTTTGGTAGTACACTACTTTTGTCCCCTGGCCTATGTGGCATTCCTGGCCAAAAGTAGTGTACTTTAAAGGGATTCATGTTTCATTAGGGTGTGATCCCTGTCAAAGTGTTTACTTGAATGTAGTAGTTCCATCCATTCTCCCCTGGTCACCGTGGTTAACAGGCTTGGGTTTCAGGCTCTGGGGCGGGTTGTATCCTCCATAGGCGGGGTACTTCTCTGTGTACTCTGTCAGGACACATGTCTTATTGGGCTTTCCATACAGAGCTGCGGGCCGGTGGGGGCAGCGGTGGCGTCTAGACAGAGGGCAAAGTTCAAAACTTTATTTTACTGAAAGTGCTCTATCTTGAAATCTTGACTGCTGTGCTGACATGCATTAACAGTGGACTAATTACCATAATACTAATAGAGTGTAGTATTCATTTACAATGAAATGATGGTGACTGGCAGTAAGTTGGGCTAGTTATGTGGCATGCCACCCTACACTTAGAAAGAGCATCATCTGAATGAAGGAACAGACAAGTCATCTTAACTCCTTCAGGTGCAGAATGGAAACCAGCAGGCTGGGTGTGAGCAATTATCTACCTGGTTATCCAATGCAATGAATGTGTACTGACTGAGCTCAGTGTGAATTCTTTAAAAGAATGCCCGACTTGTATTTCATCTTAGATTAACAGACATCTAACTCAATATGATGTATCAGCCATGCATTTCTACTGTATCTATGGTGACATACCAGGCATAGTAGCATAATTAATTCACATGGTCAGAATCAGAATCAGAAAAAATAATATTGCATTCACTGACCTATGTGAAAGGCTTATGAAAACATTGTACAACAATCACATGATCATAAAAAAATACGGAACTTGAATAAACTGACAACTGTAATCAATAGAACACCAATGTCGGAAATGTGGGCTACATTTTTACAATGACTGCTGTGGATTTCGCATAGGCTCAAATCGTTTCAGGGCAATAAGAAATGCACTAGTTTCTATGTAACCATGGGCATTGTCTTTACTCAGGACAGGGAGTGTCTGTGTGCAAGTGACATAGCTAGCTACAGATAGGCCTACAGATCTAAATAAAGCCAGACAAGTCTCCTTGTATTGGTGAAATGACAAATGTAGCTAGACTATGCAAAAAAGCAAATCGTAGCTATGTTCGCACCTACGTAGCTAGGATACTTTTTATTCCGTTAGTCATTAGTGCAACTAGATTTTTCTGCGCAAGATATGTTTTTCCATGCCTTGGCATTGGACAACTTGGCAAAATGGCAAAAGTGTCTATTTGTTTTGTCGCTGAATAGTCCTATTATTGTGACAGTAAATTTGTGACGCTTTACAATGCCATATGGGTCATTCTAAGAACCTCAGAATTTCTAGTTTTGTAGCTAGAGGAATGCCGAATGGATTGGACAGAGTTTTTACAACAGTGATTTATAATGAATGTCAGTGGATAATATAAATACAGCATAATATAAATACAGTATTTGCCATTTTAATGTCAACTCCATGCACTACTTGGCATAGGGGTGTCAATTCATGGGTTAGTCAACCCTACATCAACGCATGAGAATAACTTATTTACACACAAACTTGTGTAAACACTGGCAATCTCATGAATATTATCATACATGTTTACTAGAATAAATCAAGACATCCTCCTTACCCACAGCTGCAGATCTCACATATGCATAGCCGTTTCATCTCTTTGAGGGGGCGAGTGCTGTTCGTGTCTCTTTCCCCTGCAATCCCACAAACACCGCCCGACAGCTCCGTCCTTAATATGCCTCAGTGGACAGCTCGCGCTAAAGTTTGCAGTTCTGTTTCTATGGAAGCAACACGTTACCCCAGCAACTGCTGAGCTTCCTAGTAACGACGTAACGTACTACGTCATTTACACAGCGGCGTCAATGTTTTACGTATTGTTCCGGCCAAACAACGTGAGTGAGTTGTGTGCGTCCACGTTTGTGTTTTATGTGACTTTTGTCGCATAATATTGAGATTTCTTATATGATATGGTGATTTATTTTAGGTAATGAATCATATGTATAGTAATATAGTACTTTGTATAGTTATATACTACTTTGTATAGCACGCTAATATTGGTGTCCACGTTTCTTTTAGCTGAGTGCAGCATATTGTAAAAGACTAACGTTAGAGGTTGCAGGTACATAGCACGCACCTTTTGTATTGGTGTCATTCAGAATGGTGGTGTGTTGCTGTCTTACTAACTAACTTTGCTGTGTTGACAGCACTGGCACTGACCAGATAGGTAGCTAACTGACGTTAGTTATCAGTATTTATAGCAGTAGCTAGCTAGCTAGGTAATAGTTACAGTACTAGAGGATATCTCCAAACGTTTGTTTCCTCGCCTGATGTATTAGCTAGTCCAAAGCAGTCAAACATGGGACACACAAGTTTGGATAAGATCAAAGCACTACAGAAGAATCCTGCCAACGTCAGGAACCTGTGCATTCTGGCACACGTGGACCATGGTAGGTTCCATTGACTACAGTTTATTGACCTGATTATTGAAAATGTTGCACGAGATATTACTGTACAGGGCCATGATGACAGTTGTTGTTTGCAAGCATGACCATTTGTAGTGACACTCCATTCATATCCACCACAATCTATTTTGCAGGCAAAACAACTCTGGCAGATAGCTTGGTGGCGAGCAATGGCATTATATCAAGTCGCTTAGCCGGAAAGGTTAGTATGACTTTATCTCAATCATCTGTGGTGGGATTATCCTTGTCATACTACTGTAGCCAGACTTTGTTATTTTGCCCTCTTGCTAATCTATTTCTGTGTCCCTGACCTATACATTGATCATGTATACATATGTGTTCTGATATTGTTGATGTTGTTTATGTCTTAGCTGAGGTACCTGGACAGCCGGGAGGATGAGCAGATCCGAGGGATCACGATGAAGTCCAGCGCTATCTCACTGCACTATGCTGCTGGTAAGACACCACAGTAGGAACATGTTGACTTGGATACGTTGAGTCCTGTTGAGAGGCGGACTACTTGTGTGTAAAGTCTCCGTCTAATTGACCCTTGAGTGTGTATGTGCCTGCCTGCCCGTCTGCCCGTCTGTCTGCCCGTCTGTATGTCTGTCTGTCTGTCTGTCTGTCTGTCTGTCTGTCTGTCTGTCTGTCTGTCTGTCTGTCTGTCTGTCTGTCTGTCTGTCTTGTGCTTATGTGTATGTGTTTGTCTCAGGGGAGAAGGACTATCTGATCAACTTGATTGACTCGCCGGGCCATGTGGACTTCTCGTCTGAGGTGTCCACCGCCGTCAGACTATGTGACGGGGCCATTGTCATCGTAGATGCTGTGGAGGGAGTTTGTCCACAGGTAAGGCAATTACAGGCAGTGGCTGTGTCCCAAATGCCCTTTCTAGGGCCCTGGTCAAAAATAGTGCACTATATAGTGAATAGGGTGGGATTTTGGACACATAACGTACTTAGGTTATAGCCTAACCACATGTTCTCCACTGGTTCTGCGTTAAACAATGTTACATTAAATGGTTTAATGGAATGGGGCACCCAGCCCATCCACACTTTATCATTCAGGGTTTTTTCTGTTTGCATTTTTAAGCCAATTTCCTGCAATTCTACAAATTTCTCCATGGAGCTGAGAGAAAATGTGGCAGTTTTAAAGTTCATTTCCTGAGATTCTACATATTCTACCATGGAGCTGAGTGAAAATGTTGCAGTTTTAAAGCTAATTCCCTGCAATTCTATGCATTTTGCCATGTTTTTCAATACTGCTAAAATAAAATTCTCCCTGACTGTCTAGCTTTTATTTTGGTGGTTGTTAGTTCTCAAAG
The DNA here is from genome assembly GCF_964263955.1 of Coregonus lavaretus. NCBI lineage: Eukaryota > Metazoa > Chordata > Actinopteri > Salmoniformes > Salmonidae > Coregonus > Coregonus lavaretus. The sequence goes on along the minus strand of NW_028157062.1, from coordinate 122,480 downwards.
ATTATATTATTTAAAAAAAGATATACGTCCATTATGTTTTTTCCAATTTTATATCTGGTTTTAGACGTTTAAGTACACTTAAAGTGTTTTTCCATCCCGAAAATGTATTTTTAAAAATATATGCGTAGGCGGCCCGCCCAAGGATTTCAGTGGCAGAAAAATCCCTGTCATTGTTTTGGAATGTAATATTAAATCATATTTGTGGCTCTACTTTCTCAACTTCATGGCATTTTTGTTTTGTCTTTGTTGGCGTGAGACTACTCAGTGTATCAGTGTTGTGATGATGTTTCTCTGGTGTGTGTGTGTGTGTGTGTCCGGGTCTCTGTGTGTGTGTGTGTGTGTGTGTGTGTGTGTCCATTTGTGTGTGTGTGTGTCTGTGTCTGTCCGTTTTTGTGTGTGTGTATCTGTGTGTGTGTGTCCGTCCGTGTTTGTTTGTTTGTCTATCCATCTGTAGACCCAAGCAGTGCTGCGTCAGGCGTGGCTGGAGAACATCAGGCCTGTGCTGGTGATCAACAAGATTGACCGGCTCATCTTGGAGCTGAAGCTCACCTCTCAGGAAGCCTACTCACACCTGCAGAAGATTCTAGAACAGGTGAGTCCCTCACCTCTAAAGACAAGTGTTATTAGTATAAAAAAAACGTGAGACAGAATCTGGATATCTGCCATATAGGTAGTACACAACTAATTGCCCTTGAGGGGTAAGTTGAATTCAACTGAACTGAAACGAACTGAACTGAATTGAATGTACTCTGTTTTCGGTTAAGGAATCGGTTATAACAGAGAAATGTTCTGGAACGTGTATGATTCTTATAATAGAGAAGTGGACTATATTCTAACATTAAGTCACTTTTCCCTCCTCACAGGTGAATGCAGTGACAGGCTCTCTGTTTACCTCCAAAGTGCTGGAGGACCGTGCGGTGAAAGAGGAACGGGCGGAGGAAGATAAGGAGGAGGGGGACGTCAAGCCTGCTGAGTGTCTCGGGTCAGAGCAGATGTACGACTGGAGCGCCGGCCTGGAGGATTCGGACGACTCCCAGCTCTACTTCTCTCCAGACCAGGGGAATGTGGTCTTCGCCAGTGCCATAGACGGATGGGGCTTCAGGTGGGTCCTGGGTTATATGCAGGTTATACACACAGTAGCTAAACGTTTTGCAACGGAGAACAAAAACAAGCATTTCTTATTGGACATGTTCAGTTTAGGAGGTAGTCTCTCCCCTTTTGGGCCTGTTTGCTCCTGTTTGGTTCCTAGTGAAAAGGACCCTGGGCTGGCTGCCGGTCCTCTGTTAAGGTCTTGTGCGTCTGTAGCCTGGGGTCTGTTCAGAAGGGTACACCGAAGCAAAACGTTTTGAATCGGAAAACAACAATAATCTTTTCTTATTGGACAATTTCCTCACTGTTTCATCCCATTGCAAAGAGTGTTTTCCCTATTGGAAATTAACCTGGTTAGAAAATCAATCCCCAGTCCCAACCTTTCACTTGACACTTCCTAATGCTGCTTCTTAGATCCTGATGAATTATATAGTAAGCAATGCTGCTTCTTAGATCCTGATGAATTATATAGTAAGCAATATACAGTGGTTTGCGAAAATATTCAACCCCCTTGGCATTTTTCCTATTTTGTTGCCTTACAACCTGGAATTAAAATTGATTTTTTTGGGGTTTGTATAATTTGATTTACACAACATGCCTACCACTTTGAAGATGCAAAATATGTTTTATTGTCAAACAAACAAGAAATAAGACAAAAAAACAGAACTTGAGCGTACAAAACTATTCACCCCCCCAAAGTCAATACTTTGTAGAGCCACCTTTTGCAGCAATTACAGCTGCAAGTCTCTTGGGGTATGTCTCTATAAGCTTGGCACATCTAGCCACTGGGATTTTTGGCCATTCTTCAAGACAAAACTGCTCCAGCTCCTTCAAGTTGGATGGGTTCCGCTGGTGTACAGCAATTTTTAAGTCATACCACAGATTCTCAGTTGGATTGAGGTCTGGGCTTTGACTAGGCCATTCCAAGACATTTAAATGTTTCCCCTTAAACCACTCGAGTGTTGCTTTAGCAGTATGCTTAAGGTCATTGTCCATCATTCCTTCAATTCTGACCAGTTTCCCAGTCCCTGCCGATGGGAAAACATCCCCACAGCATGATGCTGCCACCACCATGCTTCACTGTGGGGATGGTGTTCTCGGGGTGATGAGAGGTGTTGGGTTTGCGCCAGACATAGCGTTTTCCTTGATGGCCAAAAAGCTCAATTTTGGTCTCATCTGACCAGAGTACCTTCTTCCATATGTTTGGGGAGTCTCCCACATGCCTTTTGGCGAACTCCAAACGTGTTTGCTTATTTTTTTCTTTAAGCAATGGCTTATTTCTGGCCACTCTTCCGTAAAGCCCAGCTCCGTGGAGTGTAAAAGCTTAAAGTGGTCTTATGGACAGATACTCCAATCTCCGCTGTGGAGCTTTGCAGCTCCTTCAGGGTTATCTTTGGTCTCTTTGTTGCCTCTCTGATTAATGCCCTCCTTGCCTGGTCCTTGAGTTTTGTTGGGCGGCCCTCTCTTGGCAGGTTTGTTGTGGTGCCATATTCTTTCCATTTTTTAATAATGGATTTAACGGTGCTCCGTGGGTTGTTAAAAGTTTTGGATATTTTTTTATAACCAAACCCTGATCTGTACTTCTCCACAACTTTGTCCCTGACCTGTTTGGAGAGCTCCTTGGTCTTCATGGTGCCGCTTGCTTGGTGGTGCCCCTTGCTTAGTGGTGTTGCAGACTCTGGGGCCTTTCAGAACAGGTGTATATATACTGAGATCATGTGAAAGATCATGTGACGCTTAGATTGCACACAGGTGGACTTTATTTAACTAATTATGTGACTTCTGAAGGTAATTGGTTGCACCAGATCTTATTTAGGGTCTTCATAGCGAAGGGGGTGAATACATATGCACGCACCACTTTTCCGTTATTAATTTTTTAGAATTTTTTGAAACAAGTTATTTTTTTAATTTCACTTTAAATTACAGGTTGTAATGCAACAAAAATAGGAAAAACCCCAAGGGGGATGAATACTTATGCAAGGCACTGTAGTGTAAACTCCTATTAGACTAGTAGAGGACAGAACTACTTACACCTAATACCTCATATTTCAGAAATACAGTGCATTCGGAAAGTATTCAGACCCCTTGACTTTTTCCACATTTTGTTACGTTACAGCCTTAAATAAAACAATTTCCTCAGCAATCTACACACGATACCCTATAATGACAAAGCGAAAACATTCATTTTTTTAAACTAAAAAAACTGAAATACCTTATTTACATAAGTATTCAGACCCTTTGCTATGAGACTTGAAATTTAGCTCTGGTGCATCCTGTTTCCATTGATCATCCTTGAGATGCTTCTACAACTTGATTGGAGTCCACCTGTGGTAAATTCAATTGATTGGACATGATTTGGAAAGGCACACACCTGTCTATATAGAACCTTCCAGAAGAACAAAAATAATTTAATCAATTTTAGAATAAGGCTGTAACGTAACAAAATGTGGAAAAAGTAAAGGTGTCTGAATACTTTCCGAATGCACTGTATATGGGGCCATCAATACGTGTCTAGGGAGTTGATGTCAGGTATTTGGTTATTGTTGAAATGTCCACTAGGTGGGGCTTTTGCCTTAGCTTTCAGAACCTTTTGCTGAGAACAGATGAGACCAAAATCGTGGAACGGAGGGTATGATTCTGCATGACTGCAATTCATGTAGAAATCTAAATAATCAGCTGAGTAGGAAGAGAACTGTAGCCCTTGTTCACATAACAGTCAAAACATCTTAAACCCAATGTAATGATATTTCATCCTAGCCAGCCTGTACATTCTTATGTCCCTCCAATCAGGTCAGTGCTCTGCTAGCAAGGTGTTTAATGTTCTCCCCCATGCTACAGAGCAGTCACATAATAGCTACTGCAGACAGACTAGACTGTATGCTTTATAGTCATTGTATGTCATTAGTATGTCTGTTTTATATAGGAGGACACAGATACCTTGTTTTGAGGGCAGCTGGGGCTCTAGGATCTATAAACGAACCAATGAAGTCACTGGTATTCAGTGGAAGCTGTGTTGACCGACACCCATTCAAGTGACCCATTGCTATTTTTTTGCCTAAAAAGCTCTGTTTGGACTACTTAAAAAACATATCACTGAAACCTCAGGGAATTACAAACAGGCATAGATTTCAAATGTTCAATGCAGGCTATTGTCAGCGAAGATATCTGTCAAACTATAACCCAAATCAAAGAGACTGAAGCATAATGGAGGGGGGAAAAGTTGATAAATGACTGTGGTGTTTTGCTTTTTTGTTGTTGGTCTTTTCCAGCATTAGCAGCTTTGTGTGTTTCTTGTAGTATCCAGCAGTTTGCCCAGATCCACAGCAAGAGGATGGGCATCAGGACTGAGGTGCTCCTGAAGACCCTCTGGGGAGACTTCTACCTCAATGCTAAAGCCAAGAAGATCATGAAGGGAGCTCAGGTAAGACCAATGCAAACATTCTACCACGGTAATGAATGCTAAGCGTTGCATCCCAAATGGCACCCTATTTTATTTAAATGGCACCCTATTTTATTTATAGTGCTATACTTTTGACCAAGGCCCATAGGGCTCTGGTCAAAAGTAGTGCACTATATAGGGAATATGCTGCCATTTGGGACAGTAGCCGTGTCCGAAATCTGTCTTGCCTACCTCTTACTAAAACTTCATACTGTGTACTAATCATACTACATACTATTAAGAACGAAATGTTTAGTAAAAACGTATGCAGTAAGCAACAAATATCAACATACTAGGCTCATCCATACTGAGAAAGCTTCATCTGATGCACAATTGGGTTGTTCCCCGCCATTTGTTCATTTTTGTACTGCACGTGATCTTATCTGATTATCAGCTGTTGTCAAACACACGTTGGTCTGAGAGGAGCATTCTCTTCCTCAATGCTATGCAGCAAATTCTTCTAGATGAAAAGACTAAATGAGTATGACATCCTGACATTTAAATCATACTACATTTTCAACATTTCACATACTATAAAACGTTCTATTTTCACATACCCAATCAGAGTACTATTTAGAACACAAGTACGGGTATTTGGACAGGCCCATGGACTAAGTGTTGCAGCTGTATGGTGCTAATGGATTCCACTTTATAGTACTAAAGCCACTCTGTTGCAGACTCCCACTCAGAACCACACTAGCTTCTGACCCTTCTGGCTGCATTAGCCATTAGCCTCCAGCGCTAGCTAGTAGACTATGGAGTGGGCAGCACCATAAGCCCTCGGTTACCAGTCTGTTGTTTGTTGTTACGTGTTGGCCCTTGAATTGTCCTTATGTTCATTATTAACATCCAGTAGTGACTCCGTCCAGTACACTAACTTCTAAAGGTCCAAAAAAACCTTTATTTTGAGCATTTGTAATTTGTTGTGTTCATTTGGTCGTGCAGTGGGAGTCTGGGAGAGACTACCATAATGAACATACATTACACACAGACTGTCACATTCTCAGACTGATCAATATAATCTTTCTTCCACTATAGAACAGAGTAGACTCATCAACACACACACACACACACACACACACAGTCCAACCTTCAGTCTGTCCCATTGATTTTCAGTCCATAGAAAGTGGATAACAGAGCTTTTAGTGTAGCCAGTAGCCAGTCCTTTCAGAGAGATGAAGGACATAACATGCGTCCCAAATGGCACCATATTCCCTTTATAGTGCACTACTTTTGACCAGGGCCCATAGGGAATAGAATGCTTGCTTTGAGTGCTATGGAGGTTTGACTGCATATTATATATTTAAGCCATGTCCTACATTCGGTGACACAGGGTCATATTTGGATTGGAGCACTTTTAGAACGCGAGTGGTTTTACAGTACTGGAGCTGAGAGGCTGGACGGGTTGACCTATGTGCTGGTGCGTGTGTGTGTGTGTGTGCGCGTGCATGAGTGTGTGTGTGTGCGCCTAGGCACTTTGGTGTGTGTGTGTGTGTGTGTCCACTCAGTGCACTTGGTGAGAAACAGCACTGTGTGTGCCTCTTCAGAGCTTTCATAATACCACATTGTAGCCTATTTGTTGGTATAGCCAGCTATTAACGCCAGTACACCACGTCTGTAGTGCACTATATACAGGATATGGTGCCATTTGGGACGCACCCAGAGTGAAGAAAATAGTGCATAAATCCAATCAATGATTATCCGTCTAGATAAGAGCAAGCAACGGTTTGAATGTTTCTGAAAGATCAATTTTCTCACTAGTCCTCCTCTTCCCTCTCCAGGCCAAAGGAAAGAAGCCTCTGTTTGTTCAGCTCGTCCTGGACAACGTATGGAGTTTATATGACGCTGTCGTTACCAGACGGTAAGGGATGCACATCTCTGATGATGTGATCTCTATCTCAAATCTTATCAATCTCTATTCAGTTTTTATTTCCTCCTTGTTTAATGTTGAAGTGTGTATGAAGATGGGCGGCGCACAATTAGTTCAGCGTCGTCCAAGGTAGGGGAGGGTTTGGCCGGCAGGGACATCTCCCGAGTGGTGCAGTGGTCTAAGGCACTGCATCGCAGTGCTAGCTGTGCCACTAGAGATCCTGGTTCGAATCCAGGCTCTGTCGTAGCCGGCCGCGACCGGGAGACCCATGGGGCGGCGCACAATTGGCCAAGCGTCGTCCAGGGTAGGGGAGGGAATGGCCGGCAGGGATGTAGCTCAGTTGGTAGAGCATGGCGTTTGCAACGCCAGGGTTGTGGGTTCGATTCCCACGGGGGGCCAGTATAAAAAAAATATGTATGCACTCACTAACTGTAAGTCGCTCTGGATAAGAGCGTCTGCTAAATGACTAAAATGTAAAAACAATTTGGGTTCGTTTCCCACGGGGGGCCAGTATGATTTTTTTTAAATAAAAAAATACATGTATGCATTCACTAACTGTAAGTCGCTCTGGATAAGAGCGTCTGCTAAATGACCTAAATGTAAAATGTAAATGTAAGATGAAGTGCTTTTGAGATGTGAATGATGACGTACGTGTACTCTCTCTGTCTCTCTCTCTCTCTCCTCTCAGAGATAAGGAGAAGACAGAGAAGATGATGATGTCACTAGGTGTTAAGGTGATGACCAGAGACTCCCGTCACTCCGACCCCAAAGTCCTCCTCTCTGCCATCTGCAGCCAGTGGCTCCCCGTCTCACAGGCTGTACTCTGTATCCTACCTCTGGATGTAAGGGCGGGGGTAGGGAAGGGTGAGGTGTGTGTGTGCCTGTCTGTCTTTGTTTGTGTGTGTGTGCTTCCTTAACCCTGTGCCCCAGCCATGGTGTGTGATAAGCTGCCCAGTCCGTTGGACATGACCTCTGAGAGAATAGAGAGACTGATGAGTGTGGGAGCACGCAGGTTCCACTCACTACCCCTGCAGACCCAGGAGCTGAAGACAGGTGAGACACACACACACATACTCTGCAGTTGCAGAAATGTTGGCTTGGTCTGCTGTATGTGGGTGGTTCAGTGTGTGGGAGGATGTGTGTGTGAGCTCTTCCAAAGCCCATCTGGCATGTTCTGCTTTTATTACCAAGGTGTTTCTGTTTCCTCTGAAGGTGTTAGTTTAGGAGACCTGCTAGTCATTCCCTCCCTCCACCCAGCCCCAGTTCAAGGCTTTCTTCTTTCACAGACCGCCTGGCTATGGAGAGGAGAGTTGGCAGGTGTTTTCTCTTTCCAGCTCTCACCTCATGTTAACGAGATCAGTGTTGCGTTGAATGCACAAAACAGAGGGAACATTTTTAACAAAATCAAAAAATGGATACGTTCAGGTAGTACCGATCACAGTACCTCCAGATTTGACAACCTTGTTTAATAGCTAATCAATGATATTCATAGATCAATAAATTGCCAGGGAAGCTGTTTGGTGTCTTGACTTGGAAACAAACAGAAGCAAAATGGGCCAAAACCGGGAGGGTTCTACCTAAATTTGTCCAATAAGAAACACGTTTTTTCGTTGCAAAACGTTTTGTTACGTTGTGCACTACTGAACATGTCCTAGGTGCCTTTTAGAGCTGGGGCTAAAATGAGAGGCAATGTTTGAACATGTTAATGACATAATCTGTATAGTATCTGGGTGGGTAAGGAGTCATACAGTATCTCTGTTGAGAACAGAGACTTTCCTCCATTTAAAAATCACATTTAAGCAAGAATGGAATCTATATTTCGGTCCATATTTACTTTGAGTCAAATAAACTGTTTAGTCCTATATTTTACACAGAGCATGTGCTGTAGTTTCTGTATACAGTGGTACTTGGTTCTCTTATTGCATTCTAACTATATGCTCAGTAGCCTTGTCCTGTGTGTCCCCAGCCTTCATGCAGTGTTCCAGTGATGACACAGCCCCTGTCATTGTGTTTGTGTCCAAGATGTTTACAGTGGATGCCAAGGCCCTGCCTCAGAACAAACAGAGGTAAGTGTGCGCGCATGTGTGTATGCGTGTCTCTCTGCAGTTGTGTGTCAAATCAGAATACACACAGCAGACCCTAGACATCATGCAAAGGTACAGAAGGTGAGTGTGACTCTGTAGTACTGACACTAGATGGCGATCTTGTCTATGGGTTTTGTGATGTATGTATGTATGTATGTATATACTGTACCAGTCAAACGTTTGGACACCTACTCATTCAAGGTTTTTTCTTTATTTTTACTATTTTCTACATTGTAGAATAATAGTGAAGACATCAAAACTATGAAATAACACATATGGAATCATGTAGTGACCAAAAAAGTCTTAAACAAATCAAAATATATTTTATATTTGAGATTGTTCAAATAGCCACCCTTTGCCTTGATGACAGCTTTGCACACTCTTGGCATTCTCTCAACCAGCTTCATGAGGTAGTCACCTGGAATGCATTTCAATTAATAGGTGTGCCTTCTTAAAGTTAATTTGTGGAATTTATTTCCTTCTTAATGCGTTTGAGCCAATCAGTTGTGTTGTGACAAGGAAGGGGGGGTATACAGAAGATAGGCCTATTTGGTAAAAGACCAAGTCCATATTATGGCAAGAACAGCTCGAATAAGCAACGAGAAACGACAGGCCATCATTACTTTAAGACATGAAGGTCAGTCAATACAGAAAGTTTGAAGAACTTTTAAAGTTTCTTCCAGTGCAGTCGCAAAAACCATCAAGCGCTATGATGAAACTGGCTCTCATGAGGACCGCCACAGGAATGGAAGACCCAGAGTTCATTAGAGTTACCAGCCTCAGAAATTGCAGCCCAAATAAATGCTTCACACAGTTCAAGTAACAGACACATCTCAACATCAACTATTCAGAGGAGACTGTGTGAATCAGGCCTTCATGGTCGAATTGCTGCAAAGAAACCATTACTAAAGGACACCAATAAGAAGAAGAGACTTGCTTGGGCCAAGAAACACGAACAATGGAAATTAGACTGGTGGAAATGTCTCCTTTGGTCTGGAGTCCAAATTGGAGATTTTTGGCTCCAACCGCCGTGTCTTTGTGAGACGCGGTGTGGGTGAACAGATGATCTCCGCATGTGTATTTCCCACCGTAAAGCATGGAGGAGGAGGTGTTATGGTGTGGGGGTGCTTTGCTGGTGACACTGTCTGTGATTTATTTAGAATTCAAGGCACACTTAACCAGCATGGCTACCACAGCATTCTGCAGCAATACGCCATCCCATCTGGTTTGGGCATAGTGGGACTATCATTTGTTTTTCAACAGGACAATGACCCAACACACCTCCAGGCTGTGTAAGGGCTATTTTACCAAGAAGGAGAGTGATGGAGTGCTGCATCAGATGACCTGGCCTCCACAATCCCCCGACCTCAACCAAATTGAGATGGTTTGGGATGAGTCAGACCGCAGAGTGAAGGAAAAGCAGCCAACAAGTGCTCAGCATATGTGGGAACTCCTTCAAGACTGTTGGAAAAGCATTCCAGGTGAAGCTGGTTGAGAGAATGCCAAGAGTGTGCAAAGCTGTCATGGAGGCAAAGGGTGGCTATTTGAAGAATCTCAAATATAAAATATATTTTGATTTGTGTAACACTTTTTTGGTTACTACATGATTCCATATGTGTTATTTCATAGAAATGTAGAAAATAGTAAAAATAAAGAAAAACCCTTGAATAAGTGTAGGTGTGTCCAAACTTTTGACTGGTACTGTATATATGCATACATACAGTGAGGGAAAAAAGTATTTGATCCCCTGCTGATTTTGTACGTTTGCCCACTGACAAAGAAATGATCAGTCTATAATTTTAATGGTAGGTTTATTTGAACAGTGAGAGACAGAATAACAACAAAAAAATCCAGAAAAACGCATGTCAAAAATGTTATAAATTGATTTGCATTTTAATGAGGGAAATAAGTATTTGATCCCCTCTCAATCAGAAAGATTTCTGGCTCCCAGGTGTCTTTTATACAGGTAACGAGCTGCTCCTAATCTCAGCTCGTTACCTGTATAAAAGACACCTGTCCACAGAAGCAATCAATCAATCAGATTCCAAACTCTCCACCATGGCCAAGACCAAAGAGCTCTCCAAGAATGTCAGGGACAAGATTGTAGACCTACACAAGGCTGGAATGGGCTACAAGACCATCGCCAAGCAGCTTGGTGAGAAGGTGACAACAGTTGGTGCGATTATTCGCAAATGGAAGAAACACAGGATAACTGTCAATCTCCCTCGGCCTGGGGCTCCATGCAAGATCTCACGTCGTGGAGTTGTAATGATCATGGGAACGGTGAGGAATCAGCCCAGAACTACACGGGAGGATCTTGTCAATGATCTCAAGGCAGCTGGGACCATAGTCACCAAGAAAACAATTGATAACACACTACGCCGCGAAGGACTGAATTCCTGCAGCGCCCGCAAGGTCCCCCTGCTCAAGAAAGCACATATACAGGGCCGTCTGAAGTTTGCCAATGAACATCTGAATGATTCAGAGGAGAACTGGGTGAAAGTGTTGTGGTCAGATGAGACCAAAACCGAGCTCTTTGGCATCAACTCAACTCGCCGTGTGTGGAGGAGGAGGAATGCTGCCTATGACCCCAAGAACACCATCCCCACGTCAAACATGGAGGTGGAAACATTATGCTTTGGGGGTGTTTTTCTGCTAAGGGGACAGGACAACTTCACCGTATCAAAGGGACGATGGACGGGGCCATGTACTGTCAAATCTTGGGTGAGAACCTCCTTCCCTCAGCCAGGGCATTGAAAATGGGTCGTGGATGGGTATTCCAGCATGACAATGACCCAAAACACACGGCCAAGGCAACAAAGGAGTGGCTCAAGAAGAAGCACATTAAGGTCCTGGAGTGGCCTAGCCAGTCTCCAGACCTTAATCCCATAGAAAATCTGTGGAGGGAGCTGAATGTTTGAGTTGCCAAACGTCAGCCTCGAAACCTTAATGACTTGGAGAAGATCTGCAAAGAGGAGTGGGACAAAATCCCTCCTGAGATGTGTGCAAACCTGGTGGCCAACTACAAGAAAAGTCTGACCTCTGTGATTGCCAACAAGGGTTTTGCCACCAAGTACTAAGTCATGTTTTGCAGAGGGGTCAAATACTTATTTCCCTCATCAAAATGCAAATCAATTTATAACATTTTTGACATGCGTTTTTCTGGATTTTTTTGTTGTTTTTCTGTCTCTCACTGTTCAAATAAACCTACCATTAAAATTATAGACTGATCATGTCTTTGTCAGTGAGCAAATACTTTTTTCCCTCACTGTACAAACAGTGCCTTGCAAAAGTATTCATCCCCCTTGGTGTTTTTCCTATTTTGTTGCATTACAACCTGTAATTTAAATGGATTTTTATTTGGATTTCATGTAATGGACATATACAAAATAGTCCAAATTGTTGAAGTGAAATGAAAAAAATAACTTGTTTCAAAAGATTCTAAAAAATAAATAGTGGAAAAGTGGTGCGTGCATATGTTTTCACCCCCTTTGCTATGAAGCCCCTAAATAAGATCTGGTGCAACCAATTACCTTCAGACGTCACATAATTAGTTAAATAAAGTCCACCTGTGTGAAATCTGTGTCACATTATCTCAGTATATATACACCTGTTCTGAAAGGCCCCAGATTCTGCAACACCACTAAGCAAGGGGTACCACCAAGCAAGTGGCACCATGAAGACCAATGAGCTCTCCAAACAGGTCAGGGACAAAGTTTTGTAGAAGTACAGATCAGGGTTGGGTTATAAAAAAATATCTGAAACTTTGAACATCACACGGAGCACCATTTTTAAATCCATTATTAAAAAATGGAAAGAATATGGCACCACAACAAACCTGCCAAGAGAGGGCCGCGTCCACCAAAACTCACGGACCAGGCAAGGAGGGCATTAATCAGAGAGGCAACAAAGAGACCAAAGATAACCCTGAAGGAGCTGCAAAGCTCCACAGCGGAGATTGGAGTATCTGTCCATAGGACCACTTTAAGCCGTACATTCCACAGAGCTGGGCTTTACAGAAGAGTGGCCAGAAAAAGCCATTGCTTAAAGAAAAAAATAAACAAACGCGTTTGGTGTTTGCCAAAAGGCATGTGTGAGACTCCTCAAACATATGGAAGAAGGTACTGTGGTCAGATGAGACTAAAATTGAGCTTTTTGGCCATCAAGGAAAATGCTATGGCTGGCGCAAACCCAACACCTCTCATCACCCCGAGAACACCATCTCAACAGTGAAGCATGGTGGTGGCAGCATCATGCTGTGGGGATGTTTTTCATCGGCAGAGACTGGGAAACTGGTCAGAATTGAAGGAATGATGGATGGCGCTAAATTCAGGGAAATTCTTGAGGGAAACCTGTTTCAGTCTTCCAGAGATTTGAGACCGGGACGGAGGTTCACCTTCCAGCAGGACAATGACCCTAAGCATACTGCTAAAGCAACACTTGAGTGGTTTAAAGGGAAACATTTATGTCTTGGAATGACCTAGTCAAAGCCCAGACCTCAATCCAATTGAGAATCTGTGGTATGACTTAAAGATTGCTGTACACCAGCGGAACCCATCCAACTTGAAGGAGCTGGAGCAGTTTTGTCTTGAAGAATGGCCAAAAATCCCAGTGGCTAGATGTGCCAAGCTTATAGAGACATACCCCAAGAGACTTGCAGCTGTAATTGCTGCAAAAGGTGGCTCTACAAAATATTGACATTGGGGGGATGAATAGTTATGCACGCTGAAGTTTTCTGTTTTTTTTGTCTAATTTCTTGTTTATTTCACAAGAAAAAATAGGTAGGCATGTTGTGTAAATCAAATGATACAAACCCCCAAAAATCCATTTTAACTCCAGGCTGTAAGGCAACAAAATAGGAAAATTTCCAAGGGGGGTGAATACTTTCGCAAGCCACTGTACATACATACACTGTCTTCAACCTGGGAGTTCACATCAGCAACATAATAATGTCATTAAAGTACAACAAAGGGATCCTGCTCTACAGTAGAGCCGCCCCAGCACCCCAGTTGCTCCTCAGAAGCAGATGTTCACAGAAAACTGGGATGACAGCCGGCTGCCATTAGGGGTCCCAGTGTTATTTTAATGGCCGTGGCCTGTGAAGCACATGTTGAGGAAAATGTATAGGCAGGATGGATGATGTTTTTTCGTATTGTAGCACAATCCTCGATTTCCAGTTTTTCATTTTCACAGTGCTCTGGAATAGTTGTAGACCTGATTTAGAAGCTTGCCTGGCTCAATAAACCAATAGAAAAGTCCCAAAACTGCAAATCCATCTGGCGCTCCAGGCAGACTGAAACAAACGCTCAAAGTATTGGGAGATATGTTTGAAGTGTTTGAACCCAGGTCTTGTTGTAGATATGGATAGTTGTAAGTATTACATATTATGTCATGTTTTAGAAACAATTGGCTGACTTGTGATAACATTGTAGTACTATGGCGGCTTCTAACACATCATTTTGAAGATTTCACTTGAGATGATAGTGTTATGTGGGCGTTTCACCTTCCTTCGCTGAATGCACTTATTGTGTGCGTTTCCATAATAGCGTCTGCTAGGCTTGATGACCAGAATGTAAAGTGCTCCTGTGCTGTGCGGCTCCAGGAAGAGAGTGTGGCTACATCCCAAATGGCACTATATTCCCTTCATAGTGCACTACTTTGACCAGAGCACTATGGGCCCTGGTCAAAAGTAGTGCACTGAATAGGTTGCCATTTGGGATGCAGATTTGTGTGGCCTTCTCTACTGAAAGCTATTACAGCTCCCCCTTCAACAATAGAATTGAATTATAGTCATGTTATAATGTGATGGTGACTGTACAAATGGCTTTGTCGGCGTCCCAAATAGCACCCTATTCCCTACATAGTGCCCTACTTTTGACCAGGGCCCCTCTCTCTTTCTCTCTCTGTGTGTCTGTCTCTGTCTCTCTCTCGCTCTCTCTGTCTGTCTGCCTGTCTGTCTCTGTCTCTGTGTCGCTCTCTCGCATTAAAAATCCTTGTGAAATTCATATTTATAGGCTACATTCTTTCATAATTTTGTATCTGCCGTTAGTGCGTCGCCTAAGTTTAGGGCCAGTTGCCAAATGCTTTTGGGAACATGGACAGAAAAAGTTGACGTCGATCCACTGAGGCAAAAAGGTCAATAGAAGAACAGTAGCCTAATGTTTGGGAAGGATTTGGTGAGGTGGTAAAAGAGGATGATAGCAGTGCCGGTAGCGCTGAGCGATTAACCGACAATTAGTTTTTTTCCCTCGGTTATTAGGCCTAAACAACTAATTGACCGACATCGGTTCAATTACTTGAATTCCATTTTGTTCAGTTTTTTGTGAGCCCAATGCAACGTTTCTCTACAGAGAAGTCAAATAAGAAATCAAGTCAATAACTATGTGGGACGCTGGGCTGAAGGAAGTTGTAGTTTTCATTTAAGCAAATATTCAACCTAGTTCAGCTCCGAAACGTGGTAATTAACTACAATGACCATAATCCATTGCGCCTGTTTTTTCCGGCTCTGACAGAGACAGATCAGAGAGGAAGAGGCGAAGCGAGAGGTTTTACTCTCGCCAAAATCTGTCCAAAATAAGCCCAATCCGTTTCTATGGGCTTATTTTGGACCTAAGCTTGTTGCCTGCCTTCCCACCTTACACAAAGACTGCATGAGAGAGGAATCTACACAACACAACGATGAGCGGGACAGAGACAGTTTGTGAAAGTATATCTTATCTACTTTGAAGAACTTGTGAAATGATTTTGTTAGACAGCTCTGCAGCATACTTAGGCAGGCTAGCTAAATAGGATAACTAAAGACAGTACAGTATGGGGAGAACGGAGATAACGTTAGATGGTCTGGCTGGCTGACTGCTACTGCCTGAGCAGAGATGAGATGATGACTTTAAGGAAGGAAAAATAATAAAATAAAAAATTAAGTAGTATACACAACTGAAATATTATTGTCAATTTTTCAATTGATGTCTACCCAGTGGTTCCCAACCTTTTTTGGTTACTGTACCACCAACTGAATTTTGCTCTGCCTGGAGTACCCCCTCATGTGCATTTTACCAGTAGACCTATGGTCTCATGAGTCTTCTCAAGTACCCCCTGTGGATAGGCCACCCCGAGGGGTCCTAGAACCCCTGGTTGTGAACCACTGGTCTACCCAATGTGGACCTGACAGAGACAATGGGATATTTTCTTTGTTTTGGCAATAGAATGTTCACTATTTGGGGTTTTGGAATTTCTGTTAAAAAGCTCTAAAATCATTGTAATGTCATTATTAAATAATGGAAAAATATTGAAACCGAAATCATAATTATTTTTTTATAATCTAACCGAAACCGAACTGACCTAAAAAAGCGCTACTGTTCAGATAACTGATGGCATTTGGACATGTTGTACTGAAAATCTTTCCAGTTTTTTTATTTGTTATGCCTATTGCAATTTCTCCCCTGTCCCTAAATGTCTTTGCTGCCCGAGAGAAAACAGCTGACCCGTGCATCACTAACACACACACACACACACACACTGCATCATTGGTACAGGTTCATAAGCAAGCATTTCACTGTAAAGTCTACAGCAGTTGTATTCGGCACATGTAATAAATAACATTTGATTTGACACACATACATACATACATACATAAACACACACCCCTCTGTCTGTCTGTCTGTCTTACTCCCTCTTCTCTGTCTGACCTGGTATGATCCTCAGTGTCTCTGTGCCTCAGGTCTGTGGAGTAGAAAGAAACCCCCCCCCCCCCCCGGCAGGCAGACCTCATCTCTCTCTCTCTCTCTCCATTCACTTAACCCCCACAGGGTGCACTCTCTCTCTTTGTCTCTCTCTCTATCTTTGTGTCTGTCACTCTCACTTTCTCCTCTCCTCTGTCACAGTACCCGCCTGTAATTGCTGATTCTGCCATTAGACTGAGAGCGAAGTAGAGCCGAGAGCAGAGAGAGGGAGAGAGAGACCTTACTAGCCTGTATTAGTTCAGCAGGGGAGAGAGGATATGAGGCAGAGAGAGATGGAGAGAGACCTTACTAGCCTGTATTAGTTCAGCAGGGGAGAGAGAGGATATGAGGCAGAGAGAGAGAGACCTAACTAGCCTGTATTAGTTCAGCAGGGGAGAGAGGATATGAGGCAGAGAGAGAGAGAGACCTAACTAGCCTGTATTAGTTCAGCGGGGGGGAGAGAGGATATGAGGCAGAGAGAGAGAGAGACCTAACTAGCCTGTATTAGTTCAGCGGGGGGGGGAGAGGATATGAGGCAGAGAGAGAGAGAGAGACCTAACTAGCCTGTATTAGTTCAGCAGGGGAGAGAGGATATGAGGCAGAGAGAGAGAGAGACCTAACTAGCCTGTATTAGTTCAGCGGGGGGGAGAGAGGATATGAGGCAGAGAGAGAGAGAGACCTAACTAGCCTGTATTAGTTCAGCGGGGGAGAGAGAGGATATGAGGCAGAGAGAGAGAGAGAGAGACCTAACTAGCCTGTATTAGTTCAGCAGGGGAGAGAGGATATGAGGCAGAGAGAGAAGGAGAGACCTAACTAGCCTGTATTAGTTCAGCAGGGGAGAGAGGATATGAGGCAGAGAGAGAGAGAGACCTAACTAGCCTGTATTAGTTCAGCGGGGGGGAGAGAGGATATGAGGCAGAGAGAGAGAGAGACCTAACTAGCCTGTATTAGTTCAGCGGGGGAGAGAGAGGATATGAGGCAGAGAGAGAGAGAGACCTAACTAGCCTGTATTAGTTCAGCAGGGGAGAGAGAGGATATGAGGCAGAGAGAGGGAGAGAGACCTTACTAGCCTGTATTAGTTCAGCGGGGGAGAGAGAGGATATGAGGCAGAGAGAGAGAGAGAGACCTTACTAGCCTGTATTAGTTCAGCGGGGGAGAGAGAGGATATGAGGCAGAGAGAGAGAGACCTAACTAGCCTGTATTAGTTCAGCGGGGGAGAGAGAGGATATGAGGCAGAGAGAGGGAGAGAGAGACCTTACTAGCCTGTATTAGTTCAGCGGGGGGGAGAGAGGATATGAGGCAGAGAGAGATAGAGAGACCTAACTAGCCTGTATTAGTTCAGCGGGGGAGAGAGAGGATATGAGGCAGAGAGAGAGAGAGAGACCTAACTAGCCTGTATTAGTTCAGCGGGGGAGAGAGAGGATATGAGGCAGAGAGAGAGAGAGAGACCTAACTAGCCTGTATTAGTTCAGCGGGGGGGAGAGAGGATATGAGGCAGAGAGAGAGAGACCTAACTAGCCTGTATTAGTTCAGCAGGGGAGAGAGAGGATATGAGGCAGAGAGAGATAGAGACCTAACTAGCCTTTATTAGTTCAGCAGGGGGGAGAGGGGATATGAGGCAGAGAGAGATAGAGAGACCTAACTAGCCTTTATTAGTTCAGCGGGGGGGAGAGGGGATATGAGGCAGAGAGAGAGAGAGAGACCTAACTAGCCTGTATTAGTTCAGCGGGGGGGAGAGAGGATATGAGGCAGAGAGAGATGGAGAGAGACCTAACTAGCCTGTATTAGTTCAGCGGGGGAGAGAGAGGATATGAGGCAGAGAGAGAGAGAGAGACCTAACTAGCCTGTATTAGTTCAGCGGGGGGGAGAGAGAATATGAGGCAGAGAGAGAGAGAGAGAGAGACCTAACTAGCCTGTATTAGTTCAGCGGGGGGGAGAGAGGATATGAGGCAGAGAGAGAGAGACCTAACTAGCCTGTATTAGTTCAGCGGGGGAGAGAGAGGATATGAGGCAGAGAGAGGGAGAGAGAGAGACCTAACTAGCCTGTATTACTTCAGCGGGGGGGGAGAGGATATGAGGCAGAGGGAGAGAGAGAGACCTAACTAGCCTGTATTAGTTCAGCGGGGGAGAGAGAGGATATGAGGCAGAGAGAGAGAGAGAGAGAGACCTAACTAGCCTGTATTAGTTCAGCAGGGGAGAGAGAGGATATGAGGCAGAGGGAGGGAGAGAGAGAGACCTAACTAGCCTGTATTACTTCAGCGGGGGGGGAGAGGATATGAGGCAGAGGGAGAGAGAGAGACCTAACTAGCCTGTATTACTTCAGCGGGGGGGAGAGGATATGAGGCATAGAGAGAGAGAGAGACCTAACTAGCCTGTATTAGTTCAGCGGGGGGGAGAGAGGATATGAGGCAGAGAGAGAGGGAGAGAGACCTAACTAGCCTGTATTAGTTCAGCAG
The DNA here is from genome assembly GCF_964263955.1 of Coregonus lavaretus. Classification (NCBI taxonomy): domain Eukaryota; kingdom Metazoa; phylum Chordata; class Actinopteri; order Salmoniformes; family Salmonidae; genus Coregonus; species Coregonus lavaretus. The sequence continues at coordinate 103,824 of NW_028157062.1, read as the reverse complement.
GGGAGAGAGAGGATATGAGGCAGACGGAGTGTTAGATGATGAGATAGAAGGATGTTAGGGTAGAGGAAACATGTCATCCCACAGTATGCTACAGTAGAAAAGGCCTGGCCAACATCAGCCTAATGATCCAGCCAGGAACCCTTCCTTCCCCTGATGGCTGCCACCTGCTGCAGTAGCACACACACGCTGCAGGCATATCCCAGGCCACCCATGGACTAGCTGGGGCCATCGACAATTACTGTACATACCACAGCTTTTCTCTCATCAGATCCATACTGTATCACCTCAGGCATATATATTTGGCCACCTGTGGGCTAGCATGGTTCTTTGAAGCTGTGCATATCACTTCAGGCATATCTCTGGCCACCACTGGCTTACTCTGCCATTGATGCTGTCCCTAGTTCAGCACTCCTACTCTGAGACGCTTGATAAATACAGGCCCAGAGTTGTAACCTGACCAGGAAAACCCCTGGTCCCTAATGTTAAGAACTACAAATACCAAAGCATCTGTGTCTTGTTTCTCTTGACACACATTTGGGACAGATCTGGGATCGGCTTTGGTATATAGTGCACTACCTTTGACTGGTGGTGTTAGGTTGTATATGCCAAATGTACAGTACAAATATCAGGTATATTTTATATGATATTTTATATGTTTATGAGTAGTCTGTTGCAGATGGTACATGTTTGTGTTTTACATGAATAGCCTGTCGTGTCAATGCAGACACTTTGAACAATTTCCTTTTTTTGGCTGTTTCAGATACTATAGTGTGTGTCTATTTCCCTTCTCTATCTCTCTCTCTCTCTCTCTCTCCTCTCTTTCAGTTTCTCTTTCTGATTTAGCTTCAGGGGGTTCCTGGCTGACACTCCTACATGCCTCCACAGCTATGGTTATGCTTTGTTACCATGGCACCCATCATCAATTTAGGTCTCAGTAGTAGTTCTGAGACTGCTCGTAGGAGTATGAGGGCAATTTCTCTCTTTCTGTTTCTATTTCTCTCTACACCACGTTCTTTCTCTCTCTCTTTCTGTTTCTCTCTCCCTCTCGTTCTGTGACCTCTCTCCCTCTCATTCTCTGACTCTCTCTCTCCTCATTCTCTGACCTCTCTCTCCCTCTCGTTCTGTGACCTCTCTCTCCCTCTCGTTCTGTGACCTCTCCCTCTCGTTCTCTGACTCTCTCTCCCTCTCGTTCTGAGACTCTCTCCCTCTCGTTCTCTGACTCTCTCTCCCTCTCGTTCTCTGACTCTCTCTCCCTCTCGTTCTCTGACTCTCTCTCCCTCTCGTTCTGACTCCCTCTCTCTCCCTCTCGTTCTGTGACCTCTCTCCCTCTCGTTCTCTGACCTCGCTCTCTCTCTCCCTCTCGTTCTGTGACCTCTCTCTCCCTCTCGTTTTGTGACCTCTCTCCCGCTCGTTTTGTGACCTCTCTCCCTCTCGTTCTGTGACCTCTCTCCCTCTCGTTCTGTGACCTCTCTCTCCCTCTCGTTCTGTGACCTCTCTCTCTCTCCCTCTCGTTCTGTGACCTCTCTCTCTCACTCGCTCTCTCCCCCTTGTTCTCTGACGTCTCTCTCTCGTTCTCTGACCTCTCTCTCTCTCGTTATCTGACCTCTCTTTTTCCCTCTCTCTCTCTCTCTCCCCCCTCATTCTGACCTCTCTCTCTCTCTCTCTCTCTCTCTCTCTCTCTCTCTCTCTCTCTCTCTCTCCTTCTCTCTCTCTTCCCCTGGTTCTCTGACCTCTCTCTCTCCCTCTCGTTCTCTGACGTTTCTCCCTCTCTCTCTCTCCCTCTCATTCTCTGACCTCTCTCCCTCTCTCTCTCCTTCTCTCTCTGACCTCTCTCTCTCTCCAAACAGTCTTGACCTGGTGTTTAAATGTCCTCACGTCTGATTGGCTGGTGATGTCAGTGGATTTTATTAATGGCTCTGGCCAGTTGGTAGGCAGAATACACACACATACGCATGCACAACACAAAGACACACACAAACACACACACACTAAAACATCCCTCTCTTATTAACAGTATAAGGAACATAGATGTGCTATGATATATGTTTTTTTATCAAGGCAGCAGTCATCCTGTAAACTCATTGTTTCATAATTTATAAGAGTTAGCAAAATATCTGTAACAGAACTTGGAAAGTTTCATCATGGAACAACAAGACTGTTGACTTAACAAATGAACCAATTTACAAAAGACTGAAAACCAATATATTCTGTTTTCAATTCCTGTAGAATCTTGCAAGTGGGACAAAAGCAGAATTTGAAGTTTATCCCAATAGCACATGCAGCGCAAAGACTAAGAAGCAAAGTCAGACTTCAACCAACCATCCAAAGCGTTCCAGTATGGATGAAGGGCTGATGTCAACGCAGAAAGCAAATACACATTGTGCTCTCGAGACATTTTTATGCCCTCCTAAAATGGAAAGACACTGCAATCAAAATCCTCAGCATGGTACGATGCTGATGAAGTCTGTTTCGCCAACAGCTTTAGTATCAATATATTGTCTCGTTTTCCACATATTCAAAAAATAGTTTTTACACACACACACACACAGCTTATAACACACTTTAAAGGCTTGTGGTTTTGAGAGAAACCTGCTTTAATGTTGAGAAGCTTGCGAAGCCATTACTTTATAACCACAGCAACGGAGGCCAGAGACCACAACGCATGTCTTTCCCATTATTGCCCATGAGCGACTGATTTGACCTCATCTAGAAAAACACTGCAGCTCCGCTGTGGTCGCTTTGTTAAAGAATGTAGCTACGCAGTATGCTTATAAATGCAACGGGATGGAATTGTTGAACGTCGAGGAAATAAGTGAATCTCTGGTGAAATGGAATAAGAGGGTGATGAGAGAGTGTGTGTGTGTGTGTTTTTTTATTTTTTATTATTTTATTTTTATTGTCATTTAGCAGACGCTCTTATCCAGAGCGACTTACAGTTAGTGAGTGCATACATTCTTTTTAATACTGGCCCCCCATCGGAATTGAACCCACAACCCTGGCGTTGCAAACGCCATGCTCTACCAACTGAGCTATATCCCTGCCGGCCATTCCCTCCCCTACCCTGGACGACACTGGGCCAATTGTGCGCTGCCCCATGGGTCTCCCAGTCGCGGCCGGCTACGACAGAGCCTGGATTCGAACCAGGATCTCTAGTGGCACAGCTAGCACTGCGATGCAGTGCCTTAGACCACTGCGCCACTCGGGAGACTAGCAAGACTAAACTCTTTTGCATGAGTGTGTGTGTGCAGTGCACGCAGGTATGCACAGTGCATTCGGAAAATTATCCAGACCCCTTGACTTTTTCCACATTTTGTTACGTTAAAGCCTTATTCTAAAGTTAATAAAATTGGTTTATTTCCTCATCAATCTAGACACAATACCCCATAATGACAAAGCATTATGTATTCAGACCCTTTACTCAGTACTTTGTTGAAGCACCTTTGGCAGTGATTACAGCCTCGAGTCTTCTTGGGTATGACGCTACAAGCTTGGCACACCTATATTTGGGGAGTTTCTCCCATTCTTCTGTACAGATAGTCTCAAGCTCTTTCAGGTTGGATGGGGAGCGTTGCTGCACAGCTATTTTCAGGTCTCTCCAGAGATGTTCGATCGGGTTCAAGTCCGGGCTCTGTCTGGGCCACTCAAGGACATTCAGAGACTTGTCCCGAAGCCATTCCTGTGTTGTCTTGGCTGTGTGCTTAGGGTCGTTGTCCTATTGGAAGGTGAACCTTCGCCCAGTCTGAGATCCTGAGCTCTGGAGCAGGTTCTCATCAAGGATCTCTCTGTACTTTGCTCCGTTCATCTTTGCCTCGATCCTGACTAGTCTCCCAGTCCCCAGCAGCTGAAAAACATCCCCACAGCATGATGCTGCCACCACCATGCTTCACCGTAGGGATGGTACCAGGACGTACCTCCAGACGTGACGCTTGGCATTCAGGCCAAAGAGTTCAGTCTTGCTATCATCAGACCAGAAAATCTTGTTTCTCATGGTCTGAGAGTCTTTAGGTGCCTTTTGACAAACTCCAAACAGGCTGTCATGTGCCTTTTACTGAGGAGTGGCTTCCGTCTGTCTGGTCAATCTACCATAAAGGCCTGATTGGTGGAGTGCTGCAGAGATGGTTGCCACTGTGTTCTTGGGGACCTTCAATGCTGTAGATATTTTTACTTATGTAAATAAGGTATTTCTGTTTTTGAATTCTAATACATTAGCAAAAATGTCTAAAACCCTGTTTTCGCTTTGTCATTATGGGGTATTGTGTGTAGATTGATGAGGATTATTATTTATTTAATCAATTTTAGAATAATGCTGTAACGTAACAAATTGTGGAAAAAGTCAAGGGGTCTGAATACTTTCCGAAGGCACTGTATGTGTGTTGTTCGAAAGAGTGTGTGTGTGTGTGTGTAGGGTTACAAATTGCATAAGGAGTCACACTCACACTAAAAGCAGAAGTCAGAGCTTAGCAGCATTCCACAAGTAGTCCTTCAGTACAGTACATTGTTCAATTTCTCCCATGTTGCGGTCTTCTTGGAAAGCCTGTATTCGTTTAGGCCCGTTTTTGTCTAATTTATACAAAACGTAATCAACCTGCCCCCCCCCCCCCCCTATAGTCATTGTGAATCAGCAGAGCTTGTTTTATTCTTAGGATGTATCCCAAATGGCACCCTATTCCATATGGGCCCTGGTAAAAATTAGTGCACTATATAGGGAATAGGGTGCCATTTTGGACTAAACCTAAAATTAGGGGATAGCGTAAGCGGTCGGTCATCAGGGAGCTTAACTTGTGTGGACGGCCACTGCTGTCAATCATGGCTTCCAGCTGTATCGATGTAGTCACTATGGTCGCTTTGAAGCTCTCTCACACACACATACACACACACACACACCACTCACCGCAATGACTCTGCAGGGTGCGATTTCAAACGACACCCCCACGTGCCATGGGTTTGTGGCGACCAGAGCAATTTTAGAGTAATTGTTATTCTGTTTTTCCAGCTTGGCCCGGAGGCACCACCTATGTTGTCGTAATTGGTCAAATTTAACCTTTGCATATTTTCCATCGTCGGTAGGTAATTAGAACATAGTTTCTCAGTGAGGGAAGTTAACCATAATGTGATGACAGGAAATGGTAGTTTGAGGTACAAACCTGACCTCCTGACATCCCAAATGGCACCCTATTCCCTAGTGCACTACTTTTGACCAGAGCCCTAGTGCCATATAACTATTGCTGTACACACCTTTTCTATTCACATACTGTCCATACTGTCTGTGCACACCATTCACATATACAAATATACTATATATATTAATTCAAGGGTTTTTCTTTATTTTTTACTATTTTCTACATTGCAGAATAATAGTGAAGACATCAAAACTATGAAAATCACATATGGAATCATGTAGTAAACAAAAAAGTGTTAAACAAATCAAAATATATGTTATATTTGAGATTCTTCAAATATCCACCCTTTTGCTTGATGACAGCTTTGCACACTCTTGGCATTCTTTCAACCATCTTCACCTGGAATGCTTTTCCAACAGTCTTGAAGGAGTTCCCACATATGCTGAGCACTTGTTGGCTGCTTTTTCTTCACTCTGCTGTCCGACTCATCCCAAACCATCTCAATTGGGTTGAGGTCGGGGGATTGTGGAGGCCAGGTCATCTGATGCAGCACTCCATCACTCTCCTTCTTGGTAAAATAGCCCTTACACAGCCTGGAGGTGTGTTGGGTCATTGTCCTGTTGAAAAACAAATGATAGTCCCACTAAGCCCAAACCAGATGGGGTGGCGTGTCGCTGCAGAATGCTGTGGTAGCCATGCTGGTTAAGTGTGCCTTGAATTCTAAATAAATCACAGACAGTGTCACCAGCAAAGCACCTCCGCACCTCCTCCTCCATGCTTTACAGTGGGAAATACACATGCGGAGATCATCCGTTCACCAACACCACGTCTCACGAAGACACGGCGGTTGGAACAAAAAATCTCCAGTTTGGACTCTCTTCTTCTTATTGGTGTCCTTTAGTAGTGGTTTCTTTGCAGCAATTGGACCATGAAGGCCTGATTCACACAGTCTGTTCTGAACAGTTGATGTTGAGATGTGTCTGTTACTTGATCTCTGTGAAGCATTTATTTGGGCTGCAATTTCTGAGGCTGGAACTCTAATGAACTTATCCTCTGCAGCAGAGGTAACTCTGGGTCTTCCATTCCTGTGGCGATCCTCATGAGGGCCAGTTTCATCATAGCGCTTGATTGTTTTTTGTGACTGCACTTGAAGAAACTTTCAAAGTTCTTGAAATGTTCCATATTGACTGACCTTCATGTCTTAAATGATGGACTGTCGTTTCTCTTTGCTTATTTGAGCTGTTCTTGCCATAATATGGACTTTTACCAAATAGGGCTATCTTCTGTATACCCCCCCTACCTTGTCACAACACAACTGATTGGCTCAAACGCATTAAGAAGGAAAGAAATTCCACAAATTAACTTTTAAGAAGGCACGTGTTAATTGAAATGCATTCCAGGTTACTACCTCATGAAGCTGGTTGAGAGAATGCCTTGAGCGTGCAAAGTTGTCATCAAGGCAAAGGGTGGCTATTTGAAGAATCTCAAATATAAAACATATTTGGATTTGTTTAACACAATTTTTTGGTTACTACGTGATTCCATTTGTGTTATTTCATAGTTTTGATGTCTTCGATATTATTCTACAATGTAGAAAATAGTAAAAAATTATGAAAAACCCTTGAATGAGTAGGTGTTGTAAAACTTTTGACCGGTAGTGTATATGTATTCCGGACTCTAACATTGCTCATTCTGATAGGTCTTCATTTCTTGTTTTCTATTATTATAATTTTGGGGATTATGTGTGTGTTGCTAGATATTGTTGCACTGTTGGAGCTAGAAACACAAGCATTCCGCTTCACCTGTGATAACATCTGCAAAACTGTGTACGCGACCAATAAACTTTTGATTTGATTTGAAGTAGTGTACCAAATATGGAATAGGGTGCCATTTGGGACGCAGTCCATAGCCACAACCACAGGCTTGATACTAGATCATTTTATTCCTATTAATCATTTTAATCCCAGATTGGAGTGCTGCAAAGAGATGTAAGTCTCAATGTGACTTCTCTGGTTAAATAAAGGCAGAATCAAATAAAACAGAGCGGTGCTAGCTTCTAGGCTATGCTACCCTGCTAGAAAGACTTGGTTTAGTGGGTTGTTACATTTCTTTTTGATGTGTCATGTCTAATATCATGTGTAGTCATTGGCCCAAACCATGGACAGTGTTCAGTAGGGCACACTGTAGCAAAACGTTTTGCAACGGAACATTTTCAAAACATTTTCCACCTACTGAACAGGAGGACCCTGGCTTGTGTGTTTGTGTGTGTGTGTCTACAGGCCGTTGACCCAGGAGGAGATGGCCCAGCGCAGGGAGCTGGCCAGACAGAGACACACTGAGAGACTGGCAGCCAATCAGCAGACGGAAAGCGGGGAGGGAAATGCCCACTCAGGAAGTACAACACCCGCAACCACCCCTGGTGGAGACAGCAGCATAGGCAAGTGTCTATCTCTCTGTATCTCTCTCTATCTCTTTCCCTCCCTCCCTCCCTCCCATCGTACCTTGCTAAAACCCCAACCCCTAGCCTTTTCCTAGTAATGTGGAAGCTCTGGCCAGTACCAATAACCACTATCTTCATGATGATACCACTGATACCAATGTGTGTGTCTCCATTGTCTTCCTTGACATGCAGGTAGTGAGGGTGTCTCAGGCCAGATGCAGGCCCTGCCTCTGAAGGCTAAACCGGAGGAGGAGGGGAAGGAGACGTTTGTAGCCTTCGCCAGAGTCTACAGCGGGGTGGTCCGTAGAGGACAGAAGGTGTTTGTGCTGGGGCCCAAGTACGACCCTGCACAAGGCCTGCGCATGGTAAAGATGTACACACTTACAGACACACACACACACTCAGGCACACACACACACACACTCAGGCACACTCAGGCATGCAGATACGCACGCACACACACACACTGCAGAGGCACAAAACCCATTTTCTGCTCAATTTGCAATATTCCCTGGACAAAACAATTACTGTTCAAAAGATGAACCCAAATGCTATTTGTTCAAAGAGCAACAATCATAAAGGTTCTGCGTGTTTGTTTCTGTCTCAAGATGTGTGTTCCAAGGTTAAAGATAACCATTGACTTCTATGATGAGGGCTGTGTGCCTCTGGGGCCTGGTCAAAAGTAGTGCACTATATAGGGAGTCCTTTTATTATTGATGCCTCGTCCCTCCTGGCTCCAATAGCAGTACTACTAACAAACAATATAGTTATTGCTTTGCCAATCCAATATCACACTACCAATGTACTGGATGATTGGCTCTAATGCTCTAGAGATCACATTTTCTCTCTCTGTTTCGCTCTCTCTTTCTTTCTTTCTCAAATCAAATCACATTTTATTTTTCATATGCGCCGAATACAACAGGAATACAACCTTACCGTGAAATGCTTACTTACAAGCCCTTAACCAACAATGCTCTCTCTCTCTCTCTCTCTCTCTCTCAATTAAAGTCACTTTATTGGCATGACGTAACAATGTACATATTGCCAAAGCTTACTTTGGATATTTACACTATTAACATAATTAAAATAATAATAATCAATATTGTCAACGGGACAACAGTAACAACAATAACCAAGGGTCAAAATAACCATTGAACAATAACAATATAGAGGACAGTGCAGGTTGGTTGGTCTGTCAGACACTGTCCCTCATCTTATGGCAGGCAGCAATGTAGTGTGCTGCCAACCCACAGCTCTCTGTGTCCTCCCCCAACAGGACGGGTAGCCTATTCTCATCAGAGAGGTCTTTGAAACCTTGAAAAACTGTTTCAAATTTGGGGAAATGACACACACTAATTGTTTTATATTTTTTACATTTTGTCAGGAAATGCAGCTCTGTCTCAGGTTCTGCTGTGGTGCAGTGGTTGCACAGCCTTTCCTCTACAGGGAGCCAGGTTTTCCTGTGTCTACCCTTCTCAATGGCAAGGCTGTGCTCACTAAGCCTGTACTTTGTCAAGGTTTTTCTAAGGTTTTGATCAGTAACCATGGTCAAATAGTTAGCCACGGTGTACTGTCGATTTAGGGCCAGATAGCACTGCATTTTACTTTGTGCTCTCTCTCTCTCTCTCTCTCTCTCTCTCTCTCCCTCTATGTCTCTCTCTCTCTCTCCCCTCCATCTTCCTCTCCTCTCTCTCTCCCTCTCTGTCTCTCTCTCTCGCTCCCCTCCATCTTCCTCTCCTCTCTCTCTCCCCCTCTCTGTCAGCTCCCAGAGGGCAGTACTAGTGTGAGTGACTGTCTCCCTCCTGTCCCTCACCTGGCCTGCTGCACCATGGACAGCCTCTACCTGCTGATGGGCCGAGAGCTGGAGGAACTAGAAGAGGTGCCGTCAGGAAACGTACTGGGTACGTACTCAAACACCTACACCTACTTGTAGCGAATGGTCTTTTGAAAGTTTCATGCATAATAGGACATTAACTTGTGTTATTCAATGTTATTTTTACTGCATGAATAAAGACGAAAGTTATATCTTTCAGAGTACTTTTAAAGGCCCAGTGCAGTCAAAAACGTGATTTTTCCTGTGTTTTATATATATTTCCACACTATGAGGTTGGAATAATACTGTGAAATTGTGAAAAAGATGGTCATGCCCTTTTAGTGAAAAGATTTCTGCCTGTTTTGGTGGGGGGGGTAAGTATTCAGACCCCTTGACTTTTTCCACATTTTGTTACATTACAGCCTTATTCTAAAATGGATTAAAAAAATTAAAAATCCTCAGCAATCTACACACAATACCTCATAATGACAAAGCTAAAACAGGTTAAATTTTTTTTGCAAATGTATTAAATATAACAAACAGAAATACCTTATTTACCTAAGTATTTAGACCCTTTGCTATGAGACTCGAAATTGAGCTATGGTGCATCCTGTTTCCATTGATCATTCTTGAGATGTTTTTACAACTTGATTAGAGTCCATCTGTGGTAAATTCAATTGATTGGACATGATTTGGAAAGGTACACAGTTGACGGTGCATGTCAGAGCAAAAACCAAGCCATGAGGTCGAAGGAATTGTACGTAGAGCTCCGAGACAGGATTGTGTCGAAGCACAGATCTGGGGAAGGGTACCAAAAAATGTCTGCTGCATTGAAGGTCCACAAGAACACAGTGGCCTCCATCATTCTTAAATGGAAGAAGTTTGGAACCACCAAGACTCTTCCTAGAGCTGGCCGCCCGGCCAAACTGAGCAATCGGGGGAGAAGGGCCTTGGTCAGGAAGGTGGCCAAGAACCCGATGGTCACTCTGACAGAGCTCTAGAGTTCCTCTGTGGAGATGGGAGTGTGTGATCACTTTGTGTGTGTGTGATCACTTTGTGTGTGTGTGTGATCACTTTGTGTGTGTGTGTGTAATCACTTTGCAGATCTCTACATTCAGTTACTGAAAGGGAAGCTTTTTGCTTTGCCTATACTATGAGGTCATTATGAAATAGACATGCGTTAGCCATGTTGACTGGACTGTACAGCAGCTGTCTAACACCCTTATCGTGGAGAAGACCATTCATAATGTAGTTGTCCTGTCAGCACCAGGCTACACATCCAGTTCATCATGTAGTTGACCTGTCAGCACCAGGCTACACATCCAGTTCATAATGTAGTTGTCCTGTCAGCACCAGGCTACACATCCAGTTCATCATGTAGTTGACCTGTCAGCACCAGGCTACACATCCAGTTCATAATGTAGTTGTCCTGTCAGCACCAGGCTACACATCCAGTTCATAATGTAGTTGTCTTGTCAGCACTAGGCTACACATCCAGTTTATAATGTAGTTGTCTTGTCAGCACCAGGCTACACATCCAGTTCATAATGTAGTTGACCTGTCAGCACCAGGCTACACATCCAGTTCATAATGGAGTTGTCCTGTCAGCACCAGGCTACACATCCAGTTCATAATGTAGTTGTCCTGTCAGCACCAGGCTACACATCCAGTTCATAATGTAGTTGTCTTGTCAGCACTAGGCTACACATCCAGTTCATAATGTAGTTGTCCTGTCAGCACCAGGCTACACATCCAGTTCATAATGTAGTTGTCTTGTCAGCACTAGGCTACACATCCAGTTTATAATGTCGTTGTCTTGTCAGCACTAGGCTACACATCCAGTTCATAATGTAGTTGTCCTGTCAGCACCAGGCTACACATCCAGTTCATAATGTAGTTGACCTGTCAGCACCAGGCTACACATCCAGTTCATCATGTAGTTGTCTTGTCAGCACTAGGCTACACATCCAGTTCATAATGTAGTTGTCCTGTCAGCACCAGGCTATACATCCAGTTCATAATGTAGTTGTCCTGTCAGCACCAGGCTACACATCCAGTTCATAATGTAATTGTCTTGTCAGCACTAGGCTACACATCCAGTTTATAATGTAGTTGACCTGTCAGCACCAGGCTACACATCCAGTTCATCATGTAGTTGTCTTGTCAGCACTAGGCTACACATCCAGTTCATAATGTAGTTGACCTGTCAGCACCAGGCTACACATCCAGTTCATAATGTAGTTGTCCTGTCAGCACCAGGCTACACATCCAGTTCATAATGTAGTTGTCCTGTCAGCACTAGGCTACACATCCAGTTCATCATGTAGTTGTCTTGTCAGCACCAGGCTACACATCCAGTTCATAATGTAGTTGTCCTGTCAGCACCAGGCTACACATCCAGTTCATAATGTAGTTGTCTTGTCAGCACTAGGCTACACATCCAGTTCATAATGTAGTTGTCTTGTCAGCACCAGGCTACACATCCAGTTCATAATGGAGTTGTCCTGTCAGCACCAGGCTACACATCCAGTTCATAATGTAGTTGTCCTGTCAGCACCAGGCTACACATCCAGTTCATAATGTAGTTGTCTTGTCAGCACTAGGCTACACATCCAGTTCATAATGTAGTTGTCCTGTCAGCACTAGGCTACACATCCAGTTCATCATGTAGTTGACCTGTCAGCACCAGGCTACACATCCAGTTCATAATGTAGTTGTCCTGTCAGCACCAGGCTACACATCCAGTTCATAATGTAGTTGTCTTGTCAGCACTAGGCTACACATCCAGTTTATAATGTAGTTGTCTTGTCAGCACCAGGCTACACATCCAGTTCATAATGTAGTTGACCTGTCAGCACCAGGCTACACATCCAGTTCATAATGGAGTTGTCCTGTCAGCACCAGGCTACACATCCAGTTCATAATGGAGTTGTCCTGTCAGCACCAGGCTACACATCCAGTTCATAATGTAGTTGTCTTGTCAGCACTAGGCTACACATCCAGTTCATAATGTAGTTGTCCTGTCAGCACCAGGCTACACATCCAGTTCATAATGTAGTTGTCTTGTCAGCACTAGGCTACACATCCAGTTTATAATGTACTTGTCTTGTCAGCACTAGGCTACACATCCAGTTCATAATGTAGTTGACCTGTCAGCACCAGGCTACACATCCAGTTCATCATGTAGTTGTCTTGTCAGCACTAGGCTACACATCCAGTTCATAATGTAGTTGTCCTGTCAGCACCAGGCTATACATCCAGTTCATAATGTAGTTGTCCTGTCAGCACCAGGCTACACATCCAGTTCATAATGTAATTGTCTTGTCAGCACTAGGCTACACATCCAGTTTATAATGTAGTTGACCTGTCAGCACCAGGCTACACATCCAGTTCATCATGTAGTTGTCTTGTCAGCACTAGGCTACACATCCAGTTCATAATGTAGTTGACCTGTCAGCACCAGGCTACACATCCAGTTCATAATGTAGTTGACCTGTCAGCACTAGGCTACACATCCAGTTCATCATGTAGTTGTCTTGTCAGCACCAGGCTACACATCCAGTTCATAATGTAGTTGTCCTGTCAGCACCAGGCTACACATCCAGTTCATAATGTAGTTGTCTTGTCAGCACTAGGCTACACATCCAGTTCATAATGTAGTTGTCTTGTCAGCACTAGGCTACACATCCAGTTTATAATGTAGTTGTCTTGTCAGCACCAGGCTACACATCCAGTTCATAATGTAGTTGACCTGTCAGCACCAGGCTACACATCCAGTTCATAATGGAGTTGTCCTGTCAGCACCAGGCTACACATCCAGTTCATAATGTAGTTGTCCTGTCAGCACCAGGCTACACATCCAGTTCATAATGTAGTTGTCTTGTCAGCACTAGGCTACACATCCAGTTCATAATGTAGTTGTCCTGTCAGCACCAGGCTACACATCCAGTTCATAATGTAGTTGTCTTGTCAGCACTAGGCTACACATCCAGTTTATAATGTAGTTGTCTTGTCAGCACCAGGCTACACATCCAGTTCATAATGTAGTTGTCCTGTCAGCACCAGGCTACACATCCAGTTCATAATGTAGTTGACCTGTCAGCACCAGGCTACACATCCAGTTCATCATGTAGTTGTCTTGTCAGCACTAGGCTACACATCCAGTTCATAATGTAGTTGTCCTGTCAGCACCAGGCTATACATCCAGTTCATAATGTAGTTGTCCTGTCAGCACCAGGCTACACATCCAGTTCATAATGTAATTGTCTTGTCAGCACTAGGCTACACATCCAGTTTATAATGTAGTTGACCTGTCAGCACCAGGCTACACATCCAGTTCATCATGTAGTTGTCTTGTCAGCACTAGGCTACACATCCAGTTCATAATGTAGTTGACCTGTCAGCACCAGGCTACACATCCAGTTCATAATGTAGTTGTCCTGTCAGCACTAGGCTACACATCCAGTTCATCATGTAGTTGTCTTGTCAGCACCAGGCTACACATCCAGTTCATAATGTAGTTGTCCTGTCAGCACCAGGCTACACATCCAGTTCATAATGTAGTTGTCTTGTCAGCACTAGGCTACACATCCAGTTCATAATGTAGTTGTCTTGTCAGCACTAGGCTACACATCCAGTTTATAATGTAGTTGTCTTGTCAGCACCAGGCTACACATCCAGTTCATAATGTAGTTGACCTGTCAGCACCAGGCTACACATCCAGTTCATAATGGAGTTGTCCTGTCAGCACCAGGCTACACATCCAGTTCATAATGTAGTTGTCCTGTCAGCACCAGGCTACACATCCAGTTCATAATGTAGTTGTCTTGTCAGCACTAGGCTACACATCCAGTTCATAATGTAGTTGTCCTGTCAGCACCAGGCTACACATCCAGTTCATAATGTAGTTGTCTTGTCAGCACTAGGCTACACATCCAGTTTATAATGTAGTTGTCTTGTCAGCACCAGGCTACACATCCAGTTCATAATGTAGTTGTCCTGTCAGCACCAGGCTACACATCCAGTTCATAATGTAGTTGACCTGTCAGCACCAGGCTACATATCCAGTTCATCATGTAGTTGTCTTGTCAGCACTAGGCTACACATCCAGTTCATAATGTAGTTGTCCTGTCAGCACCAGGCTATACATCCAGTTCATAATGTAGTTGTCCTGTCAGCACCAGGCTACACATCCAGTTCATAATGTAGTTGTCTTGTCAGCACTAGGCTACACATCCAGTTTATAATGTAGTTGACCTGTCAGCACCAGGCTACACATCCAGTTCATCATGTAGTTGTCTTGTCAGCACTAGGCTACACATCCAGTTCATAATGTAGTTGTCCTGTCAGCACCAGGCTATACATCCAGTTCATAATGTAGTTGACCTGTCAGCACCAGGCTACACATCCAGTTCATCATGTAGTTGTCTTGTCAGCACTAGGCTACACATCCAGTTCATAATGTAGTTGACCTGTCAGCACCAGGCTACACATCCAGTTCATAATGTAGTTGTCCTGTCAGCACCAGGCTACACATCCAGTTCATAATGTAGTTGTCCTGTCAGCATCAGGCTACACATCCAGTTCATAATGTAGTTGTCCTGTCAGCACCAGGCTACACATCCAGTTCATAATGTAGTTGTCTTGTCAGCACTAGGCTACACATCCAGTTTATAATGTAGTTGACCTGTCAGCACCAGGCTACACATCCAGTTCATCATGTAGTTGTCTTGTCAGCACTAGGCTACACATCCAGTTCATAATGTAGTTGTCCTGTCAGCACCTGGCTACACATCCAGTTCATAATGTAGTTGACCTGTCAGCACCAGGCTACACATCCAGTTCATCATGTAGTTGTCTTGTCAGCACTAGGCTACACATCCAGTTCATCATGTAGTTGTCTTGTCAGCACTAGGCTACACATCCAGTTCATAATGTAGTTGACCTGTCAGCACCAGGCTACACATCCAGTTCATAATGTAGTTGTCCTGTCAGCATCAGGCTACACATCCAGTTCATAATGTAGTTGTCCTGTCAGAACCAGGCTACACTTCCAGTTCATAATGTAGTTGTCTTGTCAGCACTAGGCTACACATCCAGTTTATAATGTAGTTGACCTGTCAGCACCAGGCTACACATCCAGTTCATCATGTAGTTGTCTTGTCAGCACTAGGCTACACATCCAGTTCATAATGTAGTTGTCCTGTCAGCACCAGGCTACACATCCAGTTCATAATGTAGTTGACCTGTCAGCACCAGGCTACACATCCAGTTCATCATGTAGTTGTCTTTTCAGCACTAGGCTACACATCCAGTTCATAATGTAGTTGTCCTGTCAGCACCAGGCTACACATCCAGTTCATAATGTAGTTGTCTTGTCAGCACTAGGCTACACATCCAGTTCATAATGTAGTTGTCCTGTCAGCACCAGGCTACACATCCAGTTCATCATGTAGTTGTCTTGTCAGCACTAGGCTACACATCCAGTTCATAATGTAGTTGTCCTGTCAGCACCAGGCTACACATCCAGTTCATAATGGAGTTGACCTGTCAGCACCAGGCTACACATCCAGTTCATCATGTAGTTGTCTTGTCAGCACTAGGCTACACATCCAGTTCATAATGTAGTTGTCCTGTCAGCACCAGGCTACACATCCAGTTCATCATGTAGTTGTCTTGTCAGCACTAGGCTACACATCTAGTTCATAATGTAGTTGTCCTGTCAGCACCAGGCTACACATCCATCTCATCAATAGATAGTAAATGGATTTCAGAGTGGCTTGGTGTTGGAACTAAGGCCACG
Organism: Coregonus lavaretus; assembly: GCF_964263955.1. Classification (NCBI taxonomy): domain Eukaryota; kingdom Metazoa; phylum Chordata; class Actinopteri; order Salmoniformes; family Salmonidae; genus Coregonus; species Coregonus lavaretus. The sequence continues at coordinate 87,649 of NW_028157062.1, read as the reverse complement.
ACTCTAATAGCACCCTATTCCCTATATAGTACACTGCCATTGGTTAAAAGTAGTGTGCTATGTAGGGAATAGGGTGCCATTTGGGACTCTACATTAAGGATCCGCTGAGTGCGTCTCGTATGAAGCTATCATCATGTTATCTATGTGCAGGTCATTACAAGTCTATAAAGCGCTATGGGACACTTATTTTGTCTGCTGAGGAGCCAGGTTTGCTTCCCAAATGGTACCCTATCTCCTATTTTCTGCACTGCTTTTGACCAGGGCCCATAGAGTGCACTAGATAGGTAATAGTGTTCTATTTGGGATGTGTGGAAGTGCCTCTTGAATGGGGGTACTGCATGTATTGATTGCATGGTGCCCAATGCATTATCGTACTGTTTTTTCCAAATCTGCTTGGATAATGGACACAATAGAGATCTGAGAATTGAATGTTTCTACAAATACATTGTTTTGTTTTGCATCTTAACATATTTGATCAGCTCCTTTATCAAGTTTTCCTGACCAAGATGGACGATTGTTTGTCATATTGCTAGGATACCAATGTCCATTCTAGTGTTCTATACGTAATTCTATGATGGATGCTATTTTCTTGGACATGGTGAAAATAAATGATCCTGCATTTTAATATTGTGAGTAATACTGTTTAGCGTATAGAAAATCTAACCAAGTGACTGTTTAATAGGACAGTTATCCATGTGGAAACACACACACAAACAACACAACACACACGCAGAGTTGGCCATGTGGGAACCATCATGTCCTCTCCTGGTAGTTGAGTGTGGGCGAGGGTAGAGACTGTTGAAACGTCAGTGTGTAAACCCAGCCAGGCTGTGGTCCTGATTAGAACCTCCTTATTCTCTGATGGGTGGAAGAGTTGGCTGGAGAGGGTAAAGGACCCGCGTGCCTGCGTCTGATATCGGAGACTAATAATCCCCACCACATGACGGCACACACACGGCACGGACCACATGACAAAGCAAGCTCTGTGTGTGTGTGAGAGAGACCCACTCAAAGATGTCTCCCCTAAACAAGAATCAGACCTATACCACCCCGGTAGAAATCACCACATCACATACACATACAAACACACACACACACACACACACACACACACACACACACACACACACACACACACACACAAAGGAAAAGAAGCCTACTGTAGAGCCATTGTGTGGAGCTCTCTCCTCTCTTTCCTTCCAGCTGTTGGAGCAAACGGATTCAGGAAATGAAGACCTCCCATCACCGTTTAACTCTGACATTAGAATCCACTCACACACACACCCCTTGCTGATATTTGATATTATATGACAGTAAGCTTTTATGATCTGAGATGTCGATGCCATTTTAGAGATCAAGGAGTGTAAAACTGCCTCTCTGATGATGCCTCTTTGTTTTATGTCATGCCCTGTGTATTGTGTTATATACAGTGCATTCGGAAAGTATTCAGACCCCTTGACTTTTTCCTAATTTTGTTACGTTACAGCCTTATTCTAAAATGTATTACATTGTTTTTTGCCTCATCAATCTACATACAATACCCCATAATGACAAAGCACAACAAGGTTTTTATAAGTGTTTGCTAATTTATTGATCACATTTAGGTAAGTATTCAGAACATTTACTCAATACTTTGTTGAAGCACCTTTGGCAGCGATTACAGCCTTGAGTCTTCGTGGGTATGACGCTACAAGCTTGGCACACCTGTATTTGGAGAGTTTCTCTCATTCTTCTCTGCAGATCGTCTCAAGCTCTGTCAGGTTGGATGGGGAGCGTCGCTGCACAGCTTTTTTCAGGTCTCTCCAGAGATGTTCGATCGGGTTGAAGTCCGGGCTCTGGCTGGGCCACTCAAGGACATTCAGAGATTTGTCCCGAAACCATTCCTGCGTTGTCTTGACCGTGTGCTTAGGATCGTTGTCCTGTTGGAAGGCGAACCTTCGCCCCGCTCTGGAGCAGGTTTTCATCAAAGATCTCTCTGTACTTTGCTACGTTCATCTTTGCCTCGATCCTGACTAGTCTCCCAGTCCCTGCCGCTGAAAAACATCTCCACAGCATGATGCTTCCACCACAATGCTTCACCGAAGGGATGGTGCCAGGTTTCCTCCAGACGTGATGCTTGGCATTCATGCTGAAGAGTTCAATCTTGGTTTCATCAGACCAGAGTGGGATAACGCCATGATTACATCGGTGCCAAGTAGAAGATGTCTTTTGTGTTTAATGTTTATCTAGTAAACGCCAATAGTTTGTCGCTCCGGTTAGAGATGCGGGCAGAATCAAACACACACACACACACGCACACACATGCAAACTTTCATCACACCACAATGGGAACCAGCTGTATAGAAACCTAGCAAAGAAAGAGGGTTTGATGTCGTCGTCCAACTTCCAAGTGGTCGCTCCGCAGAGAAAGAAAAGAGAGAGAAAGCGGCAGTAGAATGAATGAAGCTGATTCAACGCCAGGCAGCTTTATGAAAAAATTTGTCTTGCGTTAGACCTGAGCCACGCTGCCAGCGGTGAGAGGAGAGTCGACTCAGATCTGTTGAGCAGTAGGGAGGGTGTGCACTGATCTGATCTCAACCACATCACACCACACCACCGCTCTGACAACATAAACCAGTATAGTCTAGTACACACCGGTATAGTCCAGTACACACCGGTATAGTCCAGTACACACCGGTATAGCCCAATACACCCCGCTATAGGCCAGTACAGTCTGGTATAGTCCGGTACACCCCGGTATAGTCCGGTACACCCCGGTATAGTCCAGTACAGTCTGGTATAGTCCGGTACAGTCTGGTATAGTCCAATACAGTCTGGTATAGTCCAATACAGTCTGGTATAGTCTGGTATAGTCCGGTATAGTCCAATACAGTCTGGTATAGTCCGGTACACCCCGGTATAGTCCGGTACACCCCGGTATAGTCCAGTACAGTCTGGTATAGTCCAGTACAGTCTGGTATAGTCCAGTACAGTCTGGTATAGTCCGGTATAGTCCAGTACAGTCTGCTATAGCCCGGTACAGTCTGCTATAGCCCGGTACAGTCTGCTATAGTCCAAACAGTCTGGTATAGTCCAGTACACCCCGGTATAGTCCAGTACACCCCGGGATAGTCCGGTACACCCCGTTATAGTCCAGTACAGTCTGGTATAGTCCAGTACAGTCTGGTATAGTCCAGTACAGTCTGGTATAGTCTGCTATAGCCCGGTACAGTCTGCTATAGCCCGGTACAGTCTGCTATAGCCCGGTACAGTCTGCTATAGTCCAAACAGTCTGGTATAGTCCAGTACACCCCGGTATAGTCCGGTACACCCCGGTATAGTCCGGTACACCCCGGTATAGTCCGGTACACCCCGGTATAGTCCAGTACAGTCTGGTATAGTCCAGTACAGTCTGGTATAGTCCAGTACACTCCGGTATAGTCCGGTACACCCCGGTATAGTCCGGTACACCCCGGTATAGTCCGGTACAGTCTGGTATAGTCCGGTACAGTCTGGTATAGTCCAGTACACCCCAGTATAGTCCGGTACACCCCGGTATAGTCCAGTACAGTCTGATATAGTCCAGTACAGTCTGGTATAGTCCAGTACACCCCGGTATAGTCCGGTACACCCCGGTATAGTCCGGTATACCCCGGTATAGTCCAGTACAGTCTGGTATAGTCCAGTACACCCCGGTATAGTCCAGTATAGTCCGGTACAGTCTGCTATAGTCCAGTACAGTCTGGTATAGTCCAGTACAGTCTGGTATAGTCCAGTACAGTCTGGTATAGTCCGGTATAGTCCAGTACAGTCTGCTATAGCCCGGTACAGTCTGCTATAGTCCAAACAGTCTGGTATAGTCCAGTACACCCCGGTATAGTCCAGTACACCCCGGGATAGTCCGGTACACCCCGTTATAGTCCAGTACAGTCTGGTATAGTCCAGTACAGTCTGGTATAGTCTGCTATAGCCCGGTACAGTCTGCTATAGCCCGGTACAGTCTGCTATAGCCCGGTACAGTCTGCTATAGTCCAAACAGTCTGGTATAGTCCAGTACACCCCGGTATAGTCCGGTACACCCCGGTATAGTCCGGTACACCCCGGTATAGTCCAGTACAGTCTGGTATAGTCCAGTACAGTCTGGTATAGTCCGGTACACCCCGGTATAGTCCGGTACACCCCGGTATAGTCCGGTACACCCCGGTATAGTCCGGTACACCCCGGTATAGTCCGGTACAGTCTGGTATAGTCCGGTACAGTCTGGTATAGTCCAGTACACCCCAGTATAGTCCGGTACACCCCGGTATAGTCCAGTACAGTCTGGTATAGTCCAGTACAGTCTGGTATAGTCCAGTACACCCCGGTATAGTCCGGTACACCCCGGTATAGTCCGGTATACCCCGGTATAGTCCAGTACAGTCTGGTATAGTCCAGTACACCCCGGTATAGTCCAGTACAGTCTGGTATAGTCCGGTACAGTCTGCTATAGTCCAGTACAGTCTGGTATAGTCCGGTACAGTCTGCTATAGTCCAGTACAGTCTGGTATAGTCCGGTACACCCTGGTATAGTCCGGTACACCCCGGTATAGTCCGGTACAGTCTGGTATAGTCCGGTACAGTCTGCTATAGTCCAGTACAGTCTGGTATAGTCCGGTACACCCTGGTATAGTCCGGTACACCCCGGTATAGTCCGGTACAGTCTGGTATAGTCCGGTACAGTCTGCTATAGTCCAGTACAGTCTGGTATAGTCCAGTACAGTCTGCTATAGCCCGGTACAGTCTGCTATAGCCCAGTACAGTCTGGTATAGTCCAGTACAGTCTGGTATAGCCCAGTACAGTCTGGTATATTCCGGTATAGTCCAGTACAGTCTGGTATAGTCCGGTACACCCCGGTATAGTCCGGTACACCCCGGTATAGTCCAATACAGTCTGCTATAGTCCAGTACAGTCTGCTATAGTCCAGTACACCCCGGTATAGTCCAGTACAGTCTGGTATAGTCCAGTACAGTCTGCTATAGTCCAGTACAGTCTGGTATAGTCCAGTACAGTCTGCTATAGTCCAGTACAGTCTGGTATAGTCCAGTACAGTCTGCTATAGCCCAGTACAGTCTGCTATAGCCCGGTACAGTCTGCTATAGTCCAGTACAGTCTTCTATAGTCCAGTACAGTCTGGTATAGTCCAGTACAGTCTGCTATAGCCCAGTACAGTCTGCTATAGCCCGGTACAGTCTGCTATAGTCCAGTACAGTCTTCTATACTATAGTCCGGTACAGTCTGCTATAGTCCAGTACAGTCTGCTATAGTGCAGTACAGTCCACACAGTTTTGTTCTGATCTGTTATGTTCAGCCGTAGGGAGGGAAGGAGTGTACTGATCTGATCTCAACCACTTCACACCAGCACTGTGACAGCACGGCCCAGTACAGTCTAGTCCAGTGTATAGCCCAGTACAATCTAGTCCAGTTTATAGCCCAGTACAGTCTAATCCAGTGTATAGCCCAGTATAATCCAGTACAGTCTAGTCCAGTGTATAATCCAGTACAGTCTAGTCCAGTGTATAGTCCAGTTTAGTCCAGTACAGTGTATAGCCCAGTACAGTCTAGTCCAGTGTATAGCCCAGTACAGTCTAGTCCAGTATAATCCAGTACAGTCTAGTCCAGTGTATAGTCCAGTTTAGTCCAGTACAGTCTAGTCCAGTGTATAGCCCAGTACAGTCTAGTCCAGTATAATCCAGTACAGTCTAGTCCAGTGTATAGTCCAGTTTAGTCCAGTACAGTGTATAGCCCAGTACAGTCTAGTCCAGTGTATAGCCCAGTCTAGTCCAGTGTATAGCCCAGTACATTGTAGTCCAGTGTATAGCCCAGTATAGTTCAGTATAGCTCATTATAGATCAATACAGTCTAGTTCAGTATAGCTCATTATAGATCAATACAGTCTAGTTCAGTATAGCTCATTATAGATCAATACAGTCTAGTTCAGTATAGCTCATTATAGATCAATACAGTCTAGTTCAGTTTAGCTCATTATAAACCAGGTAGTTTCGGTCCTGGAAGCTGATTGTGTTTCAGACAATAAATCACGGGTATGAAGCAAAAATACTTTACTGTTCTATTTATGTTGGTTACCAGTTTGTAATAGCAATAAGGCACCTCAAGGGTTTGTGTTTTATGGTGAATATACCACACCCTCTCGGGCCTTATTGCTTAATTATAGTTCAGTACAGTACCGTTTTTACCTATGAATGTGATTATAAATAGAGAGAGTCAGCAGTTTTAAGTTTCTTGGTGTCCACATCACCCTGGACATGGACCAACAACACCACCACTCTTGTTAAGAGGGCACAACAGTATCTCTACTCCCTAAGGCGGCTGAAGAAATTCAGCATGCCACCCCGGATCCTCTCCAAATACTACCGCTGCACCATCGAGAGCGTCCTGACCGGTTGCATCACGGCCTGGTATGTAAATTGCTCCATCCAGACCACAAGGCTCCAGCGGGTGGTGAAGATGGCCCAGTACATGTGTTCCCACCCATCCAGGACATCTACTAGAAACGGTGCCTGAGGAAGTCACACAGCATCTTCAAGGACCCCACACAGCCCAGCCACAAGCTGTTCACTCCCTTACCGTCGGGCAGATGGTATCGGAGCATGAGGTCTGATATCAATAGGCTCAGACAGTTTCTATCTACAAGCAATCAGACTGCTGAACACTTTAACTGGACTGCAGATAGTCAGAGTAGCTATTTGGTTAACTATTTAGCTGTCTTATGGCTTGGGGGTAGAAGCTGTTCAGGGTCATGTTGGTTCCAGTCTTGGTGCATTGTTACCGCTTGCCGTGCAGTAGCAGAGAGAACGGTCTATGACTTGGGTGGCTAGAGTTTTCGACAATTTCTAAGGCCTTCCTCTGACACCGCCTGGTATATAGGTCCTGGATGGCAGGGAGCTCAGCCCCAGTGATGTACTGGGCCATACGCACTACCCTCTGTAGTGCCTTGTGGTCGGATGCCAAGCAGTTGCCATACCAAGCAGTGATGCAGCCTGTCAAGATGCTCTCAATGATGCAGCTGTATAACTTTTTGAGGATCTGAAGGCCCATGACATCTTTTCAGAATCCTGTGGGGGAAGAGGCGTTGTGTGTGTGGACCATGTTAATTTCTTAGTGATGTGTACACAGAGGAACTCAACCAGCTCCACTACAGCCATGTCGATTGCAGAGGGAGGAGTTCAGTCCCAGGGTCCTGAGCTTAGTGATGAGCTTGGAGGGCACTATGGTGTTGAATGCTGAGCTGTAGTCAATGAACAACATTCTCACATAGGTATTCCTCTTATCCAGGTCGGAGAGGGCAGTGTGGAGTCCAATAGAGATTGTGTTATCTGTGGATCTGTTTGGGTGAAATGCGAATTGGAGTGGGTCCAGGGTGTCTAGGATGATGGTGTTGATGTGAGCCATGACCAGCCTTTCAAAGCATTTCATGGCTACCAATGTGAGTGTAGTCAATTAGACAGGTTACCTTGGCGTTCTTGGGCACAGGAACTATGGTGGTCTGCTTGAAACATGTAGGTATTACAGACTGAGTCAGGGAGAGGTTAAAAACGTCAGTGAAGACACTTTGAGTACACGTCCTGGTAATCCATCTGGCCCTGCAGCCTTGTGAATGTTAACCTGTTTAAAGGTCTTACTCACATCGGCTACGGAGAGCGAGATCACACAGTCGTCCGGAACAGCTGGTGCTCTCATGCATGGTTCAGTGTTGCTTGCCTCAAAGCGAGCATAGAAGCCATTTAGCTCGTCTTGTAGGCTCGCGTCACTGGACAGCTCATGGCTGGGTTTCCCTTTGTAATCCGTGATAGTTTGCAAGCCCTGCCACATTCGACGAGTGTCAGTAAAATTAGTAACATTCGATCTTAGTCCTGTATTGAAGCTTTGCCTGTTTGATGGCTCGTCGGAGGTTGTAGCGGGATTTGTTAATAACGACCAGATTAGTGTTCTCCTTGAAAGCGGCAGCTTTAGCTCAGTGCGGATGTTGCCTGTAATCCATGCATTCTAGTTGGAATATGTACGTACAGTCACTGTGGGGATGATATTGTCAATGTACTTATTAATAAAGCTGGTGACTGATGTGGTAAACTCCTCAATGCCATCGGATGAGTCCTGGAACATATTCCAGTCTGTGCTAGCGAAACAGTCCTGTAGCTTAGCATCCGCTTCATCGGACCTCTTCCGCATTGAGAGTGTCAGTGGTACTTTCTGTTTGAGTTTTTGCTTGTAAGCAGGAATCAGGAGGATAGATTTGCCAAAGGGAAGGCGAGGGAGAGCCTTGTGTGCGTTTCTGTGTGTGGAGTAAAGGTGATCAGGAGTTTTGTTGCCTCTAGTTGCACAGGTGACATGCTGGTAAAAATTTGGTAAAATTGATTTTAGTTTCCCTGCATTAAAATTACCAGCCACGAGAAGCGCTGACTCTGGGTGTGAATTTTCTTGTATGCTTATGGCCCTATACAGCTCGTTGAGTGCGGTCTTAGTGCCAGCATCGGTTTGTGGTGGTAAATAGACAGCTGCGAAAATATAGATGAAAACTCTCTTGGTAAATAGTATGGTCTGCAGCTTATCATGCGGTAGTCTAACTCAGGCTTGCAAAAACTTGAGACTTCCTTAACTTTTAGATATCTTGCACCAGCTGCTCTTAACAAAGAGACACACCCCTCCGCCTTATTCTTACCCGAGGCTGCCGTCATGTCTTGACGATGCATGATGAAACCCGCCAGATATACTGTATTATCCATGTCCTTGTTCGGCCAAGACTCATAGAAACATAGAATATTACAGTTCTTCAGATCTCGTTGATAGAATAGTCTAAAATGGAGTTCATCCAGTTTGTTCTCCAATGACTGCACATTCACCAGCAGAACAGAGGGCAAAGGCGGTCTATTTGTTCGCCAACGTAAACTCGTTAGGAGGCAGAATTGGTCAGGAGCCCGTAAAACGACCGCTATCCACTTCAGCACCATCTTCAGTGTGGGCCACGTCACCCTGGTGATCTAACCCCGAAGAGGATGTGACTCTAGGGGGCACAGATGTCTCAGTGAGACCCTCGCAGTGGTTGAGTCAGGGATGCGTGGTTTGGTGTGTGTGTCTGTACCTGTCATAGATGGATTGAGTCAGGGTGAAATGAAGTTGTTTTGGTGTGTGTGTCAGGGGTGAGATGGGCTGGGGGGGGTGTAAGACGTGTCAGGGAGATGTTGTGTATATATGTGTGTGTGTATTTCCGCCAGAGCCACTCAATCATCTCTTATTCAACCGTCCTTGACATGCTTTCATTTCCCAGTAGAAACCCTGCTGCAGCATTCAGACAGTCATCTAACACTTCTCTAACCCCCCCCCCCCCCCCCCCCCAGAGTTTATTGACCAGCTCTCTCTTTTTCTTTCCTCTTCTTATCCTCCCATGCACCTTCTCTCTGTTTCTTCCCCTCTTCTTTTCCTCTCCATCTCTCCCTCTCTTCTCACCATCTCTCCCCCTCCTCTCTCTCTCTCCATCTCCATCTCTCTCCCTCTCTCCGGTATAACCTAGATTTGAGACTTTCCTGAAAATGCAGCCTTTGAGGGAATGTTGTTCACATTAAGGATTCTCTTTTACTCTTTTTGGAAGACAGATAGCAAGTGAGGGAGTCGGAGAGAGAGCAAGAAAGAGAGAGAGAGAGACAGACAGAGAGACAGCAGGGTAGAAGGGGGGGATCCCCCTTTGGCTTGCCTTTTCCGATTCATTAAATCTGTCTTTGAGTCAATGCTGTTGAGGGTTGCAGAATTCCAGTAACTAGTACTATCTAACATTACGTCTCTACATTACGTCTCTACATCTTAACCAGTACATATCTGGTTGTGTCTTTCCAAATGCTGTGTTGAGACCCACTGATGGGTCATGGGTAATATGATTTGGGTCTGGGAGCGACTGAGAACGGGACTGGGTCCTAGCATCTAACATCTGTCTTGTGTACTTGGTGGGTCACATGGACAACTAGCAGCTCTAGGTGGGTCAGTTGAAAGGGAGGGAACCACTGGCCTAGATAGCTGCTAGATACCTGGAGGATGAGCTGTTGTGATCTTAGCCACTAAGGCAGATCAGGTGTGTGTGTGTGTGTGTGTGTGTGTGTGTGTGTGTGTGTGTGTGTGCGTGTGCGCGCGCACCCTTGTGATCTATTGTCTATTGTGTCAAGTGCTCAAGCTAGAAGTTGCCCTTAGCCACATATCTATGATCAGCTTACCTTCCCTCACAGCCAACTTAACCATTAGGTGGTGGAGTACTGACTGACTTCAGATCAGTATGTAAGGCAACTCTAGTGTCATTGTGCTCTGTATTGCTTCAGCTGTCTCTGTATATTTTTCGCTACAAAGTGCGTTAGGTCTTTTAGTGAATCCCCTGTTCTATATAGTGCACTAGTTTTGACCAGAGCCATATGGACCCCATGTCAAAAGTAGTCTACTAAATATGGTAGGGTGCCCATTCAGACAAAGCCAGTGTCTTTGTCTCAGATGGCCTTGTACCGTATGTGGCGTTCCCCGGCCAGTAGATGGCACCAGGGAGGTGGCGAAAGCTATACCTTGCCACGTGGTAGGGAGGGAGAGAGGGAGAGAGAAAGAGAGATTCACATTTTGTTACGTTACAGCCTTATTCTAAAATTGATTAAATTGTTTTTTTCCCTTCATCAATCTACACACAATACCTAATAATGAGGTCCCCTGTAGCTCAGTTGGTAGAGCATGGCACTTGCAACGCCAGGGTTGTGGGTTTGTTTCCCACGGGGGGCCAGTATGAAAATGTATGCACTCACTAACTGTAAGTCGCTCTGGATAAGAGCGTCTGCTAAATGACTAAAATGTAAAATGTAATGACAAAGCAAAAACTTCTTTACAATTATTTTTATAAAATGTATAAAATAAAAAACTGAAATATCACATTCACAAAAGTATTCAGACCCTTTACTCAGTACTTTGTTGAAGCACCTTTGGCAGCGATTACAGCCTCAAGTCTTCTTGGGTATGACGCTACAAGCTTGACACACCTGTATTTGGGGAGATTCTCCCATTCTTCTCTGCAGATCCTCTCCCTTTGCCTTGATGACAGCTTTGCACACTCTTGGCAATCACTCAACCAGCTTCACCTGGAATGCTTTTTCAACAGTCTTGAAGGAGTTCCGACATATGCTGGTTGAGAGAATGTCCAAATTGGAGATTTGTGGTTCCAACCGCTGTGTCTTTGTGAGACGCGGTGTGAGTGAGCGGATGATCTCTGCATGTGTATTTCCCACCGTAAAGCATGGAGGAGGAGGTGTTATGGTGTGGGGGTGCTTTACTGGTGACACTGTCTGTGATTTATTTAGAACACTTTTTTAAAAAAATACTTATTTTCCACCATAATTTGCAAATAAATTCATAAAAAATCCTACAATGTGATTTTCTGGATTTTTTTTTCTGATTTTGTCTGTCATAGTTGACGTGTACCTATGATGAAAATTACAGGCCTCTCTCATCTTTTTAAGTGGGAGAACTTGCACAATTGATGGCTGACTAAATACTTTTTTCCCCCACTGTATTTATTTGTTTAACACTTTTTTGGTTACTACATGATTACATATGTGTTATTTCATAGTTTCTACAATGTAGAAAATAGTAAAAATAAAGAAAAACCCTGGAATGAGTAGGTGTGTCCAAACTTTTGACTGGTACTGTGTGTATACAGTTGAAGTCGGAAGTTTACATGCACTTAGGTTGGAGTCATTAAAACTTGTTTTTCAACCGCTCCACACATTTTTTGTTAACAAAATGTAGTTTTGGCAAGTCGGTTAGGACATCTACTTTGTGCATGACACAATATTTCCAGCAATTGTTTACAGACAGATTATTTCACTTATAATTCACTGTAACACAATTCCAGTGGGTCAGAAGTTTACATACACTAAGTTGACTGTGCCTTTAAACAGCTTGGAAAATTCCAGGAAATGATGTCATGGCTTTAGAAGCTTCTGATAGGCTAATTGACATAATTTGAGTCAATTGGAGGTGCACCTGTGGATATATTTCAAGGCCTACCTTCAAACTCAGTGCCTCTTTGCTTGACATCATGGGAAAATCAAAAGAAATCAGCCAAGACCTCAGAAATTATTTTGTAGACCTCCACAAGTCTGGTTCAGCAATTTCCAAACGCCTGAAGATACCACGTTCATCTGTACAAACAATAGTACGCAAGTATAAACACCATGGGACCACGCAGCCGTCATACCGCTCAGGAAGGAGACACGTTCTGTCTCCTAGAGATGAATGTACTTTGGTGTGAAAAGTGCAAATCAATCCCAGAACAACAGCAAAGGACCTTGTGAAGATGCTGGAGGAAACAGGTACAAAAGTATTTATATCCACTGTAAAACGAGTCCTATATCGACATAACCTGAAAGGCCGCTCAGCAAGGAAGAAGCCACTGCTCCAAAACCGCCATAAAAAAGCAAACTGCACATGGGGACAAAGATCGTACTTTTTGGAGAAATGTCCTCTGGTCTGATGAAACAAAAATAGAACTGTTTGGCCATAATGACCATCGTTATGTTTGGAGGAAAAAGGGTGTCGCTTGCAAGCCGAATAACACCATCCCAACCGTGAAGCACGGGGGTGGCAGCATCATGCTGTGGGGGTGCTTTGCTGCAGGAGGGACTGGTGCACTTCACAAAATAGATGGCATCATGAGGAAGGAAAATGATGTGGATATATTGAAGCAACATCTCAAGACATCAGTCAGGAAGTTAAAGCTTGGTCGCAAATGGGTCTTCCAAATGGACAATGACCCCAAGCATACTTCCAAAGTTGTGGCAAAATGGCTTAAGGACAACAAAGTCAAGGTATTGGAGTGGCCATCACAAAGCCCTGACCTCAATCCTATAGACAATTTGTGGGCAGAACTGAAAAAGCGTGTTCGAGCAAGGAGGCCTACAAACCTGACTCAGTTACACCATCTCTGTCAGGAGGAACAGGAGGAACTTAAACAATTTAAAGGCAATGCTACCAAATACTAATTGAGTGTATGTAAACTTCTGACCCACTGGGAATGTGATGAAATAAATTAATGCTGAAATAAATCATTCTCTCTACTATTATTCTGACATTTCACATTCTTAAAATAAAGTGGTGATCCTAACTGACCTAAGACAGGGCATTTTTACAAGGATTAAATGTCAGGAATTGTGAAAAACTGAGTTTAAATGTATTTGGCTAAGGTGTATGTAAACTTCCGACTTCAACTGTATATATAAATATATATATATACAAAATTTTTTGGTTGTATTATTTTTAGTTATTTTCAGACTTTATTGAACGGATAGAGAGAGAGAGGATGACAATGGGGAAAGATAGAGGTTGTTTCAAAGGGCAGTATATCGCATTCAAAGCTATGTTGATGCTGTGGCATTTCCGCTAGACCAGCCAGGTTAATATCCTTTCCCTTACTGTATTGTATGTGCTGTAGCCAACAGGCCTCCCAGGCTAATATCCTTTCCCATACTGTATTGTATGTGCTGTAGCCAACAGGCCTCCCAGGCTAATATCCTTTCCCATACTGTATTGTATGTGCTGTAGCCAACAGGCCTCCCAGGCTAATATCCTTTCCCATACTGTATTGTATGTGCTGTAGCCAACAGGCCTCCCAGGCTAATATCCTTTCCCATACTGTATTGTATGTGCTGTAGCCAACAGGCCTCCCAGGCTAATATCCTTTCCCATACTGTATTGTATGTGCTGTAGCCAACAGGCCACCCATGCTAATATCCTTTCCCATACTAAACTGTATGTGCTGTAGCCAACTCTTCTGTCGTTCAGTGTCATGATACATGACATGTTGGCTTCAGCACTGTGAAGGACGAGGCTACCTGACTACTATAAAAGGGTGCCAGACCATCAACGAGGAATCATAGACTGGTGTTTTGTGGGTACTATTTATTGAAGCTGCCAGTTGAGGACCTGTGAGGCGCCTGTTTCTCAAACTAGGCACTAATGTATTTGTCCTCTTGCTCAGTTCTGCACCGGGGCCTCCCACTCCTCTATCTATTCTGGTTATAGCCAGTTTGCGCTGTTCTGTGAAGGGAGTAGTACACAGCGTTGTACGAGATCTTCAGTTTCTTGGCAATGTCTCGCATGGAATAGCCTTCATTTCTCAGAACAAGAATAGACTGACGAGTTTCAGAAGAAAGTTATTTGTTTCTGGCCATTTTGAGCCTGTAATCGAACCCACAATTGCTGATGCTCCAGATACTCAACTAGTCTCAAGAAGGCCAGTTGTATTGCTTCTTTAATCAGCACAACAGTTTTCAGCTGTGCTAAAATAATTGCAAAAGGTTTTTCTAATGATCAATTAGCCTTTTAAAATGATAAACTTGGATTAGCAAACACAACGTGCCATTAGAACACAGGACTGATGGTTGCTGATAATGGCCTCTGTATGCCTGTGTAGATATTCCATAAAAAATCAACTGTTTCCAGCTACAATAGCCATTTACAACATTAACAATGTCTACACTGTATTTCGGATCAATTTGATGTTATTTTAATGGTCAAAAAATTTGCTTTTCTTTCGAAAACAAGGACATTTCGAGGTGACCCCAAACTTTTGAACGGTAGTGTATATTAACTGTTGTATTCATTGCTGATGGACAACATCTAGGATATTTCAATGCCTGGTTATTCTTAAGCAGGGTGAGAACTTTAGGGTGAGTCATGGTTTGCTATTTTGAGAATATCGGGGACCTGCGTTGACTCCCACACAACATGTGGCCTTGCTTCTGAGTCTGCTCATTCTGTTATGTTCATTAGTACGTGATAAAGGTATTTAAGATTGAGCATCATAATGAAACAAAGACCTCTACCAGAGTTGCTCGTCTCTGCAAACAAAAGAAGCGGCTGTACAAGACACCTGTTTGTAATCTACAGCAAAATGACAAAGACAGACGCCACATTACCATCAGTGATCGTTCAATGTGGCGTCCCTAGCTGACTCTCAGTATGGTCTAAAGGAGGGTTCTCACCTGATGGCCTGTATCCGCTCCGTAATCTCTCCTCTCTAGGGAGGGAGGGAGGGAGGAAGGGGGTGGGGGAGAAACAGACAGAGAGAGACAAACGGACAGAGAATGGAAGAGAGGGGGAGAGAGAGAAACACAGAAAGAGAAGGAGAACCCAGAGTGAGGGAGGGAGAGAGAAACGGACAAAGAGAAAAACAGAGAGAGAGAGAGAGAAACAGACAGAGAAAGAGAGGGAAAGGGTTAAACATAGAGAGCAAAAGAGAGGGAGGGGGAATGTGATCTGATGATGTGGGGGCAGGAGGCAGCAGTGTGATAATGGTTGGCTGGGGAGCACATGCTGGACAGATGCTGGTGCCATTAGGCCTGCATCCCAAATGGAACCCTATTCCATATATAGTGCACTACTTTTGACCAGGACCCATATGTCTCTGGTCAAAAATAGTGCACTATGTAGGGAATAGGGTGCCATTTGGGACACAGGCTATGAGTAGCAGAGTGCTGAGCACAGCGGTTCATCTCTCTCTCTCTCTCCACACTAGTTCTCCACATGGCTGTTCTGTTCACCAACCCTGTTCTTCCTTTAACTCAAAACAAACCCGCTTGTCCAGGGCTCCGTACACACGCACACACAAACACGTACGCACGCACACACAAACACGTACGCAGACACACACTCGCACAAAAGCAAGTACGCAAACACACACACAGGCACGAACACACACACTTGCATGAATTTACACACACACACACACACACACACACACACACACACACACACACACACACACACACACACACACTGCCTCCTGTCTAGGAACATATCTTCTAAATCGTGATCTGGTTTCCAAGGCTCACAAGAAATATATGCTAGAGCTGTTAAAGAAACGAGGAAAAAACATCCAGACGACTTAACTTATATAAGGTGTGTGTTCGTGCCTGTGTGTGTGCTGGTTTTTTGGGTCTTAGTAGTCCTAAAATAACCCTGGCGATGGGAGTGCTCCAGTATTCCCTAGGTGGAGAAATACATGTGGCTCTGATATTTCTGCCTGAGTGGAAAATACAGCAGGGCACTTAACGTCTGGGAGACTTGACTCCAACCCACCGACCTACCTACCTACCTATCTATGTACCTACCTACCTACCTACCTACTTATCTATGTACCTACCTACCTACCTATCTATGTACCTACCTGTCTGTCTGTCTGTCTGTCTGTCTCTCTGTCTGTCATGCATAGAAACAGAGCCGCCAATTCTCATAAATTTTGGGGTCAAGAATGTATTTATTAAAGGAAAACAAAAAGAAAAGAAAAACAACAATGAAGTTGTTGTCGTCGTTGTTGGATCACTGGTGCTGTGGTGTAGCCCAGATAATAGATAATAAACATGTTGCATGTGTTTTCACACAGTTAAGAATCAACTGTTGTGTTAGTGTGTGTGTCCTTCACTCTCTCTGTGTGTGTGTGTGTGAATACTGGAGCTCTACAAAAGATGAAGAGCCATGAGCGCGAGTGCGCACACACACACACACACACACACTATGGCTGGCTCATAAACCTTGCCTGTCACTACTCTGCTGTACGAGGGATCAAGCTTCCTCCTGCACACACTGTTCACAAATCATCCCCAATGCAATCTACTAGTGTTATTTCAGACCCAAGACCCTGCTGTGCGCGCGCACACACACACACACACACACACACACACAACAAATGATCCAGCCCCAGTCCCCAACCCTTCCTGTAGCTCATATGTCCCCAGCCAGCCCACTCACACAGTGTTGTATGTAAAATGATCTAGAGTAGGATTAAGATATGACGTGATTTTTTTATGTGGTGTTTGATTTAATGGTTTAAGCCTCCTGGTTGTTATAGTCTGTATCCCCCTGATCTGATCATGTCCTATATACACAAAGAGATCCTGTAATGACTTGACATTGTGTGCAGCCAGGGGTGTGTGCATGGGGCCTTGTAGTCGATAGCTGAATGCTTTTGCGCCAGCCCAGCTCCAACACACTAGCTTCAACGGCCACTGTTGGCTGAGTCGGGGTTGTATTCCTTAGGGCACGCTGTAGAAAAACATGAATTGGACAAATTCCGATAGTACCTTCCTGTTTCGGTCTGTTTTGGTTCGTTTCGTGCCTAATGAACACAGCTCAGGTGTTAGTGCTGTGTTAGTTCTGAGCTGAAATGAAGGCCAGTACTCGTTACCTTCAGGACTGGAGTTGCCCAGTGCCCCCCCCTGTTGTAAGCCATTGATCGTTATGAGGTAAGGTTGCCTCATGTTCCTCTCATTCCCCCTTTATGCCAGGGAGATAATGTTTGCATCCCAAATTGTACCCTAGTGGCCTTGGGCCAGTAACTGAAAGGTTGTTGGTTCAAATCCCAGAGCCGACAAGGCTCTGTCTATGTGCCCTTGAGCAAGGCACTTAACGCTAATTGCTCCTATAAGTCGCTCTGGATAAGAGCGTCTGCAAAATGACTTAAATTTAAATAGTGCACTACTATTGATGGGCGCTGGTCAAAATTAGTGCACTATATAGGGAATAGGGTGGTCATTTGGGATGCAAATAATCGGTAGATCTCAAATGACACCCTAATCCTCATAGTGAACTACTTTGGATCAGAACACGCGCACAGACAGACACACACTGCATTTGATATATGCCCATTGACCCTAAACATACTTTCCTCTCCTCTTAGATGGAGCTTCAGTATCTGCTAGCAGACTGCCTCCTCTCTGAGCTAGAACAAAGCCCAGACTCTCTTCCTTATAGACTTAGTGTGCTTAATCCCTCACCCCACACCCCCCACCCCACACCCGAACCCACACACACACTGTTCCATCATGTCAAGTTTACTTTGTAGAATAAGCTTTTCTCACAAAGCAGACAGTTAGTGTGTAGACAAGTCCTGGACTGGCACTATGCTAGTTAGTGTCTTTGTTTCTGAAGTGGTCTTTGTAGGGATCTGGTCAAAAGTAATGTGCTATGTAGGGAATAGGGTGCCATTTGGGACACATTGTCTACTTAAACTGAGAGATGTTCCCTGCATTGTCTCCTTCAGTTGTATCAAGAAAATGTGCCTGGAGTTTCTTCCTGAACTTATGTACAGCGTCCCAAATGGTACCATATTCCCTATATAGCGCACTACTTTAGTGTGTCATGTAATGGGAGCCGTTTTCTAAAGTTCACATTTAAATGAGTCATAAGGATTGGAGTGGGCTGGTCCCCACTATTAGTTAGAGCCAACACCTGGAGGTGTTCACAGAGCGTGTCTGTGTGTGTGTGCATGCGATTGCAGTGCACAACAGACCACCACAGAGCATGTGCGTCCGTGTGTGTGTGTGTGTGTCCGTGTGTGTGTGTATGTGTGGGCGTGCGTGCCACCATGATGAAGAAAGTGGGGGGATGACTAAAGTGAGCAGAAAGGTGTCCCGGCAGCCCCTGCCTCATAAGATGCCTGTTGGAGCAGTGATATCACAGTGGTTAGAGGGAGGGAGATGTGGGCAGTGACACGGCTTTAGGATCCAAAATGATCCCATTCTTCTTGTCTCTTAACTTATATTTGAACCTAAACTCAACCAACTATGGTCATGAAGAAAGGGAAGCCCTTTAAGAGTATTGACATTAACCCTCTGACGTTTAACCCACGTTTAACCCTACAGGCAAAGAACAGTGATGGGAGATTTATTTTCTAATTTTTGGGTAATTCCCCCACTCAATTTTATTTTACTATATTCTTGTAGATTTTTGGCTAAGATAGTTCATATTTGATTGAGAATGGAATGTTGTCCCTGTATCATAGCATCCAGAAATCTGTCTGTCCATTTTAATGTATATATTAAGAGGTCTTTGTCAGTTCGCCCCCAACTACTCTCTCTAGCCGGGGGACAGAAGCTTTAATGTAATAATCAGTGTATTAGTTGGCTAGAGGTACATCCCCTCTTCTCCTGCCAATATATATACACACACACACACACACACACACACACTACAGAGCCAAATAGGGACTTTCCAGCGAAGGGAGATTCCATAGGATGTAAGAGGGAGCAGATTTCCAAGGCTCTGGCCTTGTACTTAATAAAACCCAATATACACACACACACACACACACACAATTTAGCTATCTCCAGCCGCACATCCAGTATAATACTCAGTGTTTTCCAGTCTGGCTTCTCTCTCCTCTTCAAATAAGACCCATTTCCTTAGTAAGGTGACTGGTACATTATGCCATATTGTTGGCTTTGAATGTCCCCTTTAGCTTGGTAAAGAAATCCAATGTAGTCCAAAAGTAAATTTGACTACTTTTATCTAAGTATTTGACTACTTTTTTTAAAGTAGAGCCTGGTAGAGTTCAGACAGGACTTTTCTACTCATGGGTTCACTAGAGGCTGGTAGAGTTCAGACAGGACTTCTACTCATGGGTTCACTAAAGGCTGGTAGAGTTCAGACAGGACTTCTACTCATGTGTTCACTAAAGGCTGGTAGAGTTCAGACAGGACTTCTACTCATGGGTTCACTAGAGACTGGTAGAGTTCGGACAGGAATGTTCTACTCATGGGTTCACTAGAGGCTGGTAGAGTTCAGACAGGACTTCTACTACTGGGTTCACCAAAGGCTGGTAGAGTTCAGACAGGACTTCTACTCAGGGGTTCACTAGAGGCTGGTAGAGTTCAGACAGGACTTCTACTCATGGGTTCACTAGAGACTGGTAGAGTTCAGACAGGAATGTTCTACTCATGGGTTCACTAGAGGCTGGTAGAGTTCAGACAGGACTTCTACTACTGGGTTCACCAAAGGCTGGTAGAGTTCAGACAGGACTTCTACTCAGGGGTTCACTAGAGGCTGGTAGAGTTCAGACAGGACTTCTACTCATGGGTTCACTAGAGACTGGTAGAGTTCAGACAGGAATGTTCTACTCATGGGTTCACTAGAGGCTGGTAGAGTTCAGACAGGACTTCTACTACTGGGTTCACCAAAGGCTGGTAGAGTTCAGACAGGACTTCTACTCAGTGGTTCACTAAAGGCTGGTAGAGTTCAGACAGGACTTCTACTCAGGGGTTCACTAGAGGCTGGTAGAGTTCAGACAGGACTTCTACTCATGGGTTCACTAAAGGCTGGTAGAGTTCAGACAGGACTTCTACTCATGGGTTCACTAGAGGCTGGTAGAGTTCAGACAGGACTTCTACTCATGGGTTCACTAAAGGCTGGTAGAGTTCAGACAGGACTTCTACTCATGGGTTCACTAAAGGCTGGTAGAGTTCAGACAGGACTTCTACTCATGGGTTCACTAGAGACTGGTAGAGTTCGGACAGGAATGTTCTACTCATGGGTTCACTAGAGGCTGGTAGAGTTCAGACAGGACTTCTACTACTGGGTTCACCAAAGGCTGGTAGAGTTCAGACAGGACTTCTACTCAGGGGTTCACTAGAGGCTGGTAGAGTTCAGACAGGAATGTTCTACTCATGGGTTCAGTTCAGTAAATCTGTATTGTCCCAGGAGGGCTGTTTGTGTGCAGCTTTTAAAAGGAAAGTAGTAAAAAATATACTTAATATAGAACAATGTGTGGAACCACTTACAAAACATACACAATCACAGTTCAATGGAGTGTATTTGTGTTGCTATGAATCCCAGTCTGTCTTGTAATAATCTATTAATATATGAATAAAACTACAGCCAACCAACCGTGGCAGATTGAACATGTTGAATCTGGACCAACTACAAGCAACTATGTCCAGCAACGACTAACTGAAACTAACTTACACACCTGGCCAATTAGTTCAACAACCGTCCATAGAGAATGGGGTTGGCTGTAGTTGGATAGATGTCTCTCTCTCTCAGACACACACACACACCCACACCCACACAGTATCTCAAATGCATGTCAGTCAGTTATGGTCCTGTCTTTAGCCAAGGAAGGCTTTTTCTTCCTTCAGTTGTATTGTTCTTTGTGTGACTGAGTGGGCTGTGGGTTGGATCACAGGGAGTCAGCTCAACTTCTGAGTCATCAGCTTCTCTGGTTACACACACACATCACACACCAGACCCCCAATTTTATGCCCAGCATCTGTTCTGCTTGAACAAGATTGTGTGTGTGTGTATATACAGTTGAAGTCAGAAGTTTACATACACTTAGGTTGGAGTCATTAAAACTTGTTTTTCAACCACTCCACAAATTTCTTGTTAACAAACTATAGTTTTGGCAAGTCGGTTAGGACATCTACTTTGTGCATGACACAAGTAATTTTTCCAACAATTGTTTACAGACAGATTATTTCACTTATAATTCACTGTATCACAATTCCAGTGGGTCAGAAGTTTACATACACTAAGTTGACTATGCCTTTAAACAGCTTGGAAAATTCCAGAAAATGATGTCATGGCTTTAGAAGCTTCTGATAGGCTAATTGACATCAGTTGAGTCAATTGGAGGTGTACCTGTGGATGTATTTCAAGGCCTACCTTCAAACTCTGTGCTTCTTTGCTTGACATCATGGGAAAATCAAAAGAAATCAGCCAAGATCTCAAAAAAAAATTTGTAGACCTCCACAAGTCTGGTTCATCCTTGGGAGCAATTTCCAAATGCCTGAAGGTGCCACGTTCATCTGTACAAACAATAGTACGCAAGTATAAACACCATGGGACCACGCAGCCGTCATACCGCTCAGGAAGGAGACGCGTTCTGTCTCCTAGAGATGAATGTACTTTGGTGCGAAAAGTGCATATCAATCCCAGAACAACAGCAAAGGACCTTGTGAAGATGCTGGAGGAAACAGGTACAAAAGTATCTATATCCACAGTAAAACTAGTCCTATATCGACATAACCTGAAAGGCCGCTCAGCAAGGAAGAAGCCACTGCTCCAAAACCGCCATAAAAAAGACAGACTACGGTTTGCAACTGCACATGGAGACAAAGATCGTACTTTTTGGAGAAATGTCCTCTGGTCTGATGAAACAAAAATAGAACTGTTTGGCCATAATGACCATCGTTATGTTTGGAGGAAAAAGGGGGGTAGCTTGCAAGCCGAAGAACACCATCCCAACCGTGAAGCACGGGGGTTGCAGCATCATGCTGTGTGGGTGGTTTGCTGCAGGAGGGACTGGTGCACTTCACAAAATAGATGGCGTCATGAGGAAGGAAGATTATGTGGATATATTGAAGCAACATCTCAAGACATCAGTCAGGAAGTTATAACTTGGTCGCAAATTTGTCTTCCAAATGGACAATGACCCCAAGCATACTTCCAAAGTTGTGGCAAAATGGCTTAAGGACAACAAAGTCAAGGTATTGGAGTGGCCATCACAAAGCCCTGACCTCAATCCTATAGAAAATCTGTGGGCAGAACTGAAAAAGCGTGTGCAAGCAAGGAGGCCTACAAACCTGACTCAGTTACACCAGCTCTGTCAGGAGGAATGGGCCAACATTCACCCAACTTATTGTTGGAAGCTTGTGGAAGGCTACCCAAAACGTTTGACCCAAGTTTAACAATTTAAAGGCAATGCTACCAAATACTAATTGAGTGTGTGTAAACTTCTGACCCACTGGGAATGTGATGAAAGAAATTAATGCTGAAATAAATCATTCTCTCTACTATTATTCTGACATTTCACATTCTTAAAATAAAGTGGTGATCCTAACTGACCTAAGACAAGGAATTTTTACTAGGATTAAATGTCAGGAATTGAGAAAAACTGAGTTTAAATGTATTTGGCTAAGGTGTATGTAAACTTCCGACTTCAACTGTGTGTGTGTGTGTGTGTGTGTGTGCGTGAGAGAGAGAGAGAGAGAGAGGGACGGAACAGGGAGGTTTGGGGAAGAACTATACTGAACAAAAATAGAAATGCAACATGCAAGATTTTACTGAGATACAGTTCATATAAGGAAATCAGTTAATTGAAATAAATTCATTAGGCCTTAATTTATGGATTTCAAATGACTGGCAATAAAGATTTGCATCTGTTGGTCACAGATACCTTTTTAAAAAATGGGCTTCACAATGCGCCTCAGGATCTCATCACAGTATCTCTGTGCATTCAAATTGCCATCGATAAAATGCAATTGTGTTCATTGTCTGTAGCTTATGCCTGCCCATACCATAACCCCACCGCCACCATGGGGCACTCTGTTCACAACGTTGACATCAGCAAACCGCTCGCCCACACAACGCCATACACGTGGTCTGCAGTTTTGAAGCCGGTTGGACATACTGCCATATTCTCTAAAACGACGTTGGAGGCGAAATATGGTAGAGAAATAAACATTAAATTATCTGGCAACAGCTATGGTGGACATTCCTGCAGTCAGCATGCCAATTGCATGCTCCCTCAACTTGAGACATCTGTGGCATTGTGTTGTGTGACAAAACTGTACATTTTAGAGTGGCCTTTTATTGTCCCCAGCACAAGGTGCACCTGTGTAATGATACTTCTGTTTAATCAGCTTGTTGACATGCCACACCTGTCAGGTGGATGGATTATCTTGGTGAAGAAGAAATGCTCACTAACAGGGATGTAAACAAATGTGTGCACTACATTTTAGAGAAATAAGCTTTTTGTGCGTATGGAACATTTCTGGGATCTTTTATTTCAGCTCATGAAACATATTTAATTTTTTTTACATTTTAGTCATTTAGCAGACGCTCTTATCCAGAGCGACTTACAGGAGCAATTAGGGTTAAGTGCCTTGCTCAAGGGCACATTTACGTCATTTAGCAGACGCTCTTATCCAGAGCGACTCACAAATTGGTGCGTTCACCCTATAGCCAGTGGGATAACCACTTTACAATTTTTGGGGGGGGGGGACCAACACTTTACATGTTGCGTTTGTATTTTCGTTCAGTGTAGAAGACATGTGTGACTGAGGTGAAAAGTTGAAGAGTGCCAGGATTTATGTTGTACTCATTAAAATACTATCTGAAGTTGTGGCTGATCGCTCACTGTTCAGTCTGCTGTTTTAAAGAGCCAAGGTTTCATTTGCCAGAGTCTCCTGCTCTGCCCCTGCTGTGTGTGCGTGTGTGTCTGTGATGTTTGTGTGATCACAGGAAGTCATCAGCGGTAGGATAAACATGGCGGTGTATTTGAGGCCGAGTGAGCCCCTTAAAATGGACACACAAAGAAGGCCTGTGTCCAGCCTCCATTCTCCATTACAGTCCTGGGTTGTGTTCATTGGGGCATGTGACCGAAAATGTTTTGCAACAGAAAAAGAAAAACAAGATTTCTCATTGGACAAAGTCTCTTCCTGTTTCAGTCCATTTTCTTATGACTTTCTCTCCCTGCCTGTCTCTCTCTTCATTCCTCTCTCTCTCTCTCTCTTTTCCTATCTGTCTCTCTAGTTTTCTCTGTCTCTCTCTCTGTCTCTCTCTGTCTCTGTCTCTGTGTCTCTCTCTCTCTCTCTCTCTCTTTTCCTATCTGTCTCTCTCTTTCTCTCTCTCTCTAGTTCGCTCTCTCTCTCTCTAGTTGTCTCTAGGTCTCTCTAGTTCTCTCTGTCTCTCTCTCTCTAGTTCTCTCTGTCTCTCTCTAGTCGTCTCTCTCTCTCTCTCTCTCTCTCTCTCTCTCTCTCTCTCTCTCTCTCTCTCTCTCTCTCTCTCTCTCTCTCTCTCTCTCTGTTAATCTCCCTACCTTGTGTCTGAAACAGAGACAAAGCTAGTCTCATTATTCTCTCCCCCTGGAGTTACTCTCCTCTCTTCCACAGAGAGACATAGCAGGGTTGCGTCCTATATGGCACCCTATTCCCTACATACTACACTACTTTTCACCAGACCACTATAGGGCTCTGGTCAAAAGTAGTGCACTGTAAATTGAATAGGATACCATTTGGGGGACGACAGCCTATGAAGGTTCATTTTTTTTAATGAACTGTTCACCATTTGAAATGGTAGCTGCCCTAATAATTACGTTATTTTATCTCTGGAGTCACACTCTGTTCATGACTCTCCAGGTGTCTGAATTCATAAAGCGTCTCGGAGCAGGAGGTCTGATCTATGATCAGGTCCCCTGCTGTTCATATCATCTTGTTCATTATACCTCTCCTCCTCTAATCTCCTCATCCCAGCCAGAGCAGGTTGACCTCCCTCTTATGACTCTGGTTCCTCTCATGGTTTCTTCCTACTGTCACTACTGTCACCTCTGATCACTCTTTGGGGGTTTAGGCTCCAGTTGTTGTCAATCACTGTGACGTGTGTTTGTAGAAAGTGCTGAATTGATTAATGAATTGATTTATTGATTGATGATGGATGGATTGATTCCCTAGGTATTGGCGGTCTGGAGGAGTGTGTGTTGAAGTCTGCTACCCTCTCCACCTCCCCCGCCCTCCCCCCATTCATCCCCCTCAACTTCGAAGCTACGCCCATCGTACGAGTGGCCATTGAACCCAAACACCCAAGTAAGTGTCAAACACACACACACACACACGGTTACACACACAAACACACACACACTTACACCACATTGTGTATTTGTTGAGGTTGTTGCCTGTCAGTGATGTGTGTTTTGTTTGTGTCGTCTAAGTCATCTGAGGTAAGATGCTAATGTTGAGAGGCTAACGTTCCTCCAGCACTCCAGCACCCCATGTCAACCAACCAGCTAGTCAAACAGTCAGTCAGCCACCTAGTCACCCAGCCAGTCAGCTGGTCCACAGATAGTCAGACAATCCTGCAGCTCCTCTGTGGTATTCATTAGTATTATAGCTGAGGGCAACATTGGCCCCCACGTGGAGGGAGTTAGTCAGCTAGGAGTCAGTCAGTTAGCTAGTCTTAAAAGAAAGATGGCTGGTGTTTTTAGTTTGAGGATAACTGTTTTGAGAAGCTTCAAATAGTGTTTTTTTGTTTTCTTTTAAATAGTTGCACTTGATTGAGCTGACCTGTAACCCTGAAAATTCAAACCACTCCTGGGTTTTGTTCATCAGGGCACTCATCAGAAAGCGTTTGAAAATGTTTTGCGACAGAAAACGAAAATGAGCATTTAGTTCTGCATAAATCCAAGTAGTCCCTCCCTGTTTCGTGATTTCTTCAGTTTGATGCCTAATGAACATGACCCAGGTAACGTCAGTCTTCTTAAAGAAAGACACATTTAGGTTTGAATCCAAGGTGTATTATGTGCAGTAGGGCCCATACATGGAAATTATTCATGCTTGGTCTACTAAGAAGTACTTTCCTACAATCTGCTCTGGTCTGGTTGTGTGTGTGTGTGTGTGTGTGTGTGTGTGTGTGTGTGTCAAGGTGAGATGCCTAAGCTGGTACGGGGTATGAGGCTGTTGAACCAGGCTGACCCGTGTGCTGAGGTTCTGATCCAGGAGACAGGAGAACACGTACTGGTCACGGCCGGAGAGGTCCACCTGCAACGCTGTCTGGACGACCTCCGAGAGAGGTCAGCCTCTTCTTCACTTCTTTTTATTAAGACAGTTGGAAACAGACGGGCGAGGGGGACAAACTGGTAGGAAGGTTGGACGCAGGGATTGAACCCCGGTCTCCGTTGGGGAGAAGTATATTATGAGACTGAAGCCAGGAGCGTCATCGCTAAAACATGGGCTCTGCACAGAGAGGTCGGTTGGTCTGTCTGTCCGTCTGTCCATCCGTCTGTCAGTCTTTTTGTCTGTCTCTCTCTCTGTCTCAATCTTTCTTTCTCTGTCTGTCTGTGCGATTTGATTTCAATCTGAGTCTGGTTTCAAGTTTTGCTAACAGTGAAAATAACCAAGGAATGCTGGTCACCTTTGCTACACCAGATTCCTCCCTCTCTACATGCCCAAATTGCACCCTATTCCCTAAATAGTGCGCTACTTTCAACCAGAGCCCTATGGGTGTGTGGGTATCCCAAATCTAGTCAATAGTAGTGCACTAAACAGGGTGCAATTTCGACACGGACGCCTTGTAACAGAGTGTAGATGAGAAGCAGGCGGCTCAGTTTTTACACGGTCTGGCCCAGTCTCACACGCTGATGATTGACATGATGATTATGTGTGATACACTGTGTGAGACACTGTGTGTGTGTGTGTGTGTGTGTGTGTGTAATGTTTCAGACCTAGAGTGGGTTTCTGACCCTGTCTCTCACTCTCTCTCTCTCTCTCTCTCTGTCTCTCTCTCTCTCTCTCTCTCTCTCTCTCTCTCTCTCTCTCTCTCTCTCTCTCTCTCGCTCTCGCTCTCGCTCTCGCTCTCTCTCTTTCTCTCTCTTTCTTTCTTTCTCTCTCTCTCTCTCTGCTGATCTCAGAACAAAGTAATGTGTGTGATTATCTATTGACTGGAGATGCTGTCTTTAGATGTCTCTTCTCTCTCCCCTCTGATCAGGTCATATTAGAAGAGAGGGGGAGAGCGAGGGGGAAAGTGAGCAAGGGAGAGAGTGTGAGAAGGGGAGAGCGAGATGGTGGGAGGGAGGGAGAGAAACAAAGAGAGAGAGAGAGAGAGAAGAGAGGTTTAAAGAGTTCCATACAGAGATGTTAAATACAGCACATTTCATTTGGATGCTAAGACCAGTTGCTCCCCTGCCCCCCACCCCTGCCATAAACCAAACTCTCACCAGCCTCTCTCTGATGTTAAGTGATCAGGTCCCATGTATAGCTATTTATAATCAATACCTAAAGCTCTTATAAGACCACCCACACACGTGAATGGAGCATTGATCAATCCAATCCTGCCTAGCTCCTGTATTATATGATTATATTACATATGTAAATCAGCATGCGTATCGTTGGAGGTGTGAGGTGGGGAGATAGATATTTCACAGCTTTATTTCAAAGGGAGTTTTCATAACCCCATAATCAAAGATTTCCATATGCTTTGATACTTTGAAAGTGATCTAAAGTACAGTGGAGTCTAGGCCTGTGTCTCAAATGGAATGCCAGTGTGTTGCAGTGGGAGAAATGTGCAGGCCTCAATCCTCAATGAGGCCTGCACATCTTGAATAGATTTGATGGTGAGTTACCCCTTTAACATACATGAGTATGTTCAGATAAATTGTTGGGAGATTCTTGGAAACAGGAGGGAATAAGCAGGAAATCCAGGAATTCTGGAAAACTTGGGAATTTTGGCAAAGTACCTGGAATTTTGCAACGCTAATGGTGAATATCCATAGTCCTAAAGCGTTAATTCCCCAGAAGAATGAATGGGAATGAGAGATGACCTGTCCTTCGGTGTAACCTTGGTACTAGCTACATCTGCATCTATCTGCATACGTTATCCTTGTCACTAAGTTCATCTGTATAACTTATCAATGTAGAAGAGAGGACCTGTCATTCAGCCAATCAGTCAAACTGGTAATCCTCCCACAACAGAATGATTGATGGCTACATTGGTTAACACGTTATGGATTGGACCAAGGACACAGAAAGAGTTAGGGAAACAGTCAACGTGTAGTTTATCAACATTGGACTACACTAAAACATAATTTTCATGTTTCAATAAAACTTACTCTCAGTATAACCTTTGGAGAGATCGAAGTAATCAATTATATTACATTACACTTACAGGCACACATATACACACACACACACACACACACATATTCATTTACTCGCTTACTTTCTTATGAGGTCAACATTATTATTGCTAACTCAAACACACTGACCAGATTTATAAAGAGTCTCACTGATCTTTACAGCCTTCCCCCTGGAAGACAACACAGGGTGATTAGAAACAGTCCTAAACCAGACAGTATGACAGGGCATACAGGGACTGGATCCCTTCTAGTAATTGTAATTCTATGTTTACAAATAGCCCAGGTCAGCCTGATTAGGTCACCCAGGCAGGCAGGTCAAACACTTGAAGTACCTTGGATAAGAGCATACTCCTGTTTGGTGAATGACAGTCCCAGCCGTAGAGAGAAAACTATTTTATTTATTTATATTTTATGTGTTCTACAGTCGTGGTCAAAAGTTTTGAGAATGACACAAGTATTGGTCTTCACAAAGTTTGCTGCTTCAGTGTTTTTAGATATTTTTGTCAGATGTTACTATGGTTTACTGAAGTATAATTAGAAGCATTCCATAAGTGTCAAAGGCTTTTATTGACAATTACATTAAGTTTATGCAAAGAGTCAATATTTGCAGTGTTGACCCTTCTTTTTCAAGACCTCTGCAATCCGCCCTGGCATGCTGTCAATTAACTTCTGGGCCACATCCTGACTGATGGCAGCCCATTCTTGCATAATCAATGCTTGGATTTTGTCAGAATTTGTGGGTTTTTGATTGTCCACCCGCCTCTTGAGGATTGACCACAAGTTCTCAATGGGATTAAGGTCTGGGGAGTTTCCTGGCCATGGACCCAAAATGTCAATGTTTTGTTCCCAGAGCCACTTAGTTATCACTTTTGCCTTATGGCAAGGTGCTCCATCATGCTGGAAAAGGCATTGTTCGTCACCAAACTGTTCTTGGATGGTTGGGAGAAGTTTCTCTTGGAGCATGTGTTGATACCATTCTTTATTCATGGCTGTGTTCTTAGGCAAAATTGTGAGTGAGCCCACTCCCTTGGCTGAGAAGCAACCCCACACATGAATGGTATCAGGATGCTTTACTGTTGGCATGACACAGGACTGATGGTAGCGCTCACCTTGTCTTCTCCGGACAAGCTTTTTTCCGGATGCCCCAAACAATCGGAAAGGGGATTCATCAGAGAAAAGGACTTTACCCCAGTTCTCAGCAGTCCAATCCCTGTACCTTTTGCAGAATATCAGTCTGTCCCTGATGTTTTTCCTGGAGAGAAGTGGCTTCCTCGCTGCCCTTCTTGACACCAGGCCATCCTCCAAAAGTATTCGCCTCACTGTGCGTGCAGATGCACTCGCACCTGCCTGCTGCCATTCCTGAGCAAGCTCTGCACTGATGGTGCCCCGATCCCGCAGCTGAATCAACTTTAGGAGACGGTCCTGGCGCTTGCTGGACTTTCTTGGGCGCCCTGAAGCCTTCTTCACAACAATTGAACCTCTCTCCTTGAATTTCTTGATGATCCGATAAATGGTTGATTTAGGTGTAATCATACTAGCAGCAATACGGCATGTGTTTCCTTGCAGGTAACCATGGTTAACAGAGGAAGAACAATGATTTCAAGCACCACCCTCCTTTTAAAGCTTCCAGTCTGTTATTCTAACTCAATCAGCATGACAGAGTGATCTCCAGCCTTGTCCTCGTCAACACTCTCACCTGTGTTAACGAGAGAATCACTGACATGATGTCAGCTGGTCCTTTTGTGGCAGGGCTGAAATGCAGTGGAAATGTTTTTGGGGGATTAAGTTCATTTTCATGGCAAAGAGGGACTTTGCAATTAATTGCAATTCATCTGATCACTCTTAATAACATTCTGGAGTATATGCAAATTGCCATCATTCAAATTGCCATCATTCAAATTGCCATTCGGTAATAGGCAGGCGAGGTAAGTAGTCATGCTGTACTTCGCTCCGCAGGTAATATGACACATTACATTACAATGGAACGATTTGATTAGTGTAATGTTGGCTAGCTACATAGTTGTATTTGTATCAAAGATAAAGGTGTAGTATAGAGTAACTATCGAGGTTAGCTAGCCAGCTATATTCGTTCGCAGCGACGCCGTTTTTCAAACAAAGTCAACACCGCAGCCATTGCTAGCTAGCCAACACTACCAGCTAGCAGCTAGCAGTAGCAGTACTGTAGCAACTAAATACAATATCCTTTTAGCCAGCTACATTCGTTCGCAGCGACGCCGTTTTTCAAACAAAGTCATCACCGCAGCCATTGCTAGCTAGCCAACGCTACCAGCTGGCAGTACTATAGCAACTAAATACAATATAATTTTAGCCAGCTACATTCGTTCGCAGCGACGCCGTTTCTCAAACAAAGTCAACACAGCAGCCATTGCTAGCTAGCCAACGCTAGCAGTACTGTAGTAGCTAAATACATTATCTTTGTGCTAGCTAGCCAACGTTTAATTATTGCTGCGTTTTGGAACTAGACACGGACACAAATTATCTGTTTAGCGTGTTAACACACTATTGGTAGTTTGTTGTAACCAAGTATTGGTGCTAAACCGTGTGTTATTGGATGCTAGTATGCTAGTTAGCTATGGCGTCATAGTTAGCTAGCTGAATAAAGTAAGTTGAGTCTATTCCTTGAAACATTGAACCGCTGTAGTTTACAACAATTCTAATTTCTAAAGTGGAAGTTGGGAGAGTTTTATTCGGGTGTTTCAGTGAAACAATTATAGTTTCTGAGGTGGAAGTTGGGAGAGTTATATTTGGGAGTTGTGGTAAGGGAGGCCCCGCTCTCTCCTTTCCCAGATGTTTAGTTCATTTCATTCCGATCTCCTCTGCATTATTGTAGCCATTTGCTACAGCCTGTCAACTATGCCTCTGCCTATCCCTGTTCTCTCCTCTCCGCACAGGCTACACAAACGCCTCACACCGCGTGGCTGCTGCCTCTCTAACCTGGTGGTCCCTGCACGCACCACACACCTGGAGTTCCAGGTCTCAGGCAGCCTCTGGAACTGCCGTTCTGCTGCCAACAAGGCTGACTTCGCATACCCCGAGAGCATCTGGTCAGAGGGGTGGTGGCACAGGAATCCTCATCTCTCCCAAGTGGACATTCTCAATTTTTCCCCTAACCCATCTGTCTATCTCCTCATTTGAATTCCATGCTGTCACAGTCACTAGCCCATTTAAGCTTAATATCCTTGTCATCTATCGCCCTCCAGGTTCCCTTGGAGAGTTCATCAATGAGCTTGACGCCTTGATAAGTTCCTTTCCTGAGGATGGCTCACCCCTCACAGTTTTGGGGGATTTCAACCTCCCTACGTCTACATTTGACTCATTTCTCTCTGCCTCCTTCTTTCCACTCCTCTCCTCTTTTGACCTCACCCTCTCACCGTCCCCCCCTACTCACAAGGCAGGCAATACGCTTGACCTCATCTTTACTAGATGCTGCTCTTCTACTAATCTCACTGCAACTCCCCTCCATGTCTCCGACCACTACTTTGTATCCTTTTCTCTCTCGCTCTCCTCCAACACTACTCACTCTGCCCCTACACAGATGGTAATGCGCCGCCGCAACCTTCGCTCTCTCTCTCCCACTACTCTCTCCTCTTCCATCCTATCATCTCTTCCCTCTGCTCAATCCTTCTCCCTCCAATCTCCTGATTCTGCCTCCTCAACCCTCCTCTCCTCCCTTTCTGCATCCTTTGACTCTCTGTGTCCCCTATCCTCCCGGCCGGCTCGGTCCTCCCCTCCAGCTCCGTGGCTTGATGACTCATTGCGAGCTCACAGAACAGAGCTCCGGGCAGCTGAGCGGAAATGGAAGAAAACTAGACTCCCTGCGGACCTGGCATCTTTTCACTCCCTCCTCTCTACATTTTCTTCATCTGTTTCTGCTGCTAAGGCCACTTTCTACCACTCTAAATTCCAAGCATCTGCCTCTAACCCTAGGAAGCTCTTTGCCACATTCTCCTCCGTGCTGAATCCTCCTCCCCCCCCCCCCCCCCTCCTCCCTCTCTGTGGATGACTTCGTCAACCACTTTGAAAAGAAGGTTGACGACATCCGATCCTCGTTTGTTAAGTCTAATGACACTGCTGGTCCTGCTCACACTGCCCTACCCTATGCTTTGACTTCTTTCTCCCCTCTCTCTCCAGATAAAATCTTGCGACTTGTGACTACAGGCCGCCCAACAACCTGCCCGCTTGACCCCATCCCCTCCTCTCTTCTCCAGACCATCTCCGGTGACCTTCTCCCCTACCTCACCTCGCTGATCAACTCATCCTTGACCGCTGGCTATGTCCCTTCCGTCTTCAAGAGAGCGAGAGTTGCACCCCTTCTCAAAAAACCAACACTTGATCCCTCTGATGTCAACAACTACAGACCAGTATCCCTTCTTTCTTTTCTTTCCAAAACTATTGAGCGTGCCGTCTTTAGCCAACTCTCTTGCTATCTCTCTCAGAATGACCTTCTTGATCCAAACCAGTCAGGTTTCAGGACTGGTCATTCAACTGAGACTGCTCTTCTCTGTGTCACGGAGGCTCTCCGCACTGCTAAAGCTAACTCTCTCTCCTCTGCTCTTGTCCTTCTAGACCTTTCTGCTGCCTTTGATACTGTGAACCATCAGATCCTCCTCTCCACCCTCTCCGAGCTGGGCATCTCCGGCGCGGCTCACTCTTGGATTGCGTCCTACCTGACCGGTCGCTCCTACCAAGTGGCGTGGCGAGAAGCTGTCTCCGCACCACGTGCTCTCACCACTGGTGTCCCCCAGGGCTCAGTTCTAGGCCCTCTCCTATTCTCGCTATACACCAAGTCACTTGGCTCTGTCATATCCTCACATGGCCTCTCCTATCATTGCTACGCTGACGATACACAACTAATCTTCTCCTTTCCCCCTTCTGATAACCAGGTGGCGAATCGCATCTCTGCATGTCTGGCAGACATATCAGTATGGATGACGGATCACCACCTCAAGCTGAACCTTGGCAAGACGGAGCTGCTCTTCCTCCCGGGGAAGGACTGCCCGTTCCATGATCTCGCCATCACGGTTGACAACTCCGTTGTGTCCTCCTCCCAGAGTGCGAAGAGCCTTGGCGTGACCCTGGACAACACCCTGTCGTTCTCCGCTAACATCAAGGCGGTGACCCGATCCTGCAGGTTCATGCTCTACAACATTCGGAGAGTACGACCCTGCCTTACACAGGAAGCGGCACAGGTCCTAATCCAGGCACTTGTCATCTCCCGTCTGGATTACTGCAACTCGCTGTTGGCTGGGCTCCCTGCCTGTGCCATTAAACCCCTACAACTCATCCAGAATGCCGCAGCCCGTCTGGTGTTCAACCTTCCCAAGTTCTCTCACGTCACCCCGCTCCTCCGCACACTCCACTGGCTTCCAGTTGAAGCTCGCATCTGTTACAAGTCCATGGTGCTTGCCTATGGAGCTGTGAGGGGAACGGCACCTCCGTACCTTCAGGCTCTGATCAGTCCCTACACCCAAACGAGGGCATTGCGTTCATCCACCTCTGGCCTGCTGGCTCCCCTTCCTCTGCGGAAGCATAGATCATGTATCTCTATGGTCCCCACTGCATTTAATCAGGGGATGACTGCAATTATTATTTTGTGTTTGAAAATATGCCAGCCAGTCAGTCAGCCAGTCGGGGCAATGAGCAGGGCAGGACAGAGGAAAGGAAGGGGAGGAGTGTTGGCTCTGAAAGCCGACTGACCCCGTTGTGACATCACATCACAACAACACACACAAGCAGACTGGCCCGTGGCCATTCACTCTCTAGCTCACGGCGCTCAGAAAGAGGTCAAGCCCGTTTTAG
Organism: Coregonus lavaretus; assembly: GCF_964263955.1. NCBI lineage: Eukaryota > Metazoa > Chordata > Actinopteri > Salmoniformes > Salmonidae > Coregonus > Coregonus lavaretus. The sequence continues at coordinate 53,375 of NW_028157062.1, read as the reverse complement.
CCACTCACGTGGCACGTGGGACTGTGATGTCACAGCGCCAGGGTTCTGAAGCCGGAAGAGTGCCAGGGTTGTCCCTCTGCCCTGGAAAATGGGTAAACTGCCAAGTCAACTGATCCTGACTAAGTTAAGCTGGGGTGAACCAGTCAAACTTTTGTTAATTTCTGCTCACTAATGCACACACACACACACAAACACACACAGCTTTACACACACAAACACACACAACCTAACCCTTTAAGCCTAAAATTGCATTCTAACAAATTCAGGACATGGAAAAAGTCCTGACTTTAAAAATTGTTTTATCTTACCTTGTCAGGACATTCTGGTCCTGATAATGTAGGAAAACATGTACACACACACGCAGCAATAAAACCATTTCCTGTATGCGCAGTTATGGTTTTACAATCTACAAATGATTAGAAGGAGAGGGTTATGAAAGAGGCTGTGAAATCAACAGTGGTAAGGATGGAGACGTGTACATAGGCTGCGTCTCAAGCTACACCATATTCCCTAAGTGCACTACTTTTGAACAGGACCAACTGTGGGCCGTTCTGGCTCAGACGAGGCATACTTATCCAAGGCTTGCTTGTTTACTTACTTACTTTTGACCAGGGCCCATAGGTTGCCATTTGGGACATAACCATATTTTCCTCAGTTTCAACACGGTGTGAATTTGTGCAAAAAAATTATTCATGTCCACAACTCTATGATTTATTGAAGACGCACAGACAGACAATGGTTGCATCCCAAATTGGACCCTATTCCCTATTTAGTGCACTACTTTTGGTCAAAAGTAATGCACTACATATGGAATAGGGTGATCTTTGTCAGGTAATTTATTAGTTTTGTTTCCGTCTAGCACCTGACTACTGGATGTGCGTATTTCTCCTCCCCACTGAATAAGTCATCTTATCTCCCAGCTTGAGGAGTTATTACTTATTAAGCGAAACATTGTTAAGTCTGGAAGCATCGTTCAGAGTGCATCTGCTCTGTTGGAAGAACACATTCTAATCCAAATGGCATCCTAGTCCTTTTATAGTGCACTACTTTTGACCAGGACCCATAGAGCTCTGGTCAAAAGGAGTGCACTATATAGGTAATGGGGTGCCATTTGGGATGCATTCCAAGTCTTAGTGAGATCTAAAGAAAGAATGAAGACCCACAGCACCCAGAATAAAACAACCTCACTGTCTGCTGTCTACGTCAGATTCAGGGAACGCTCCAGCGCTTCTGAGATGCTTCTAGTAAACATCAGCGAGAGAGGAAGGGAAGGAGAGAGAGGGAGAGAAAGAGGGAGGAATGGAGAGAGAGAGGAAGGGAGAGAGGATGACTTGTTTTCTGCCCTGTTTTCGTATTGGGCTGGCTCTAAATGGATTATATGTGCCTGTTCAGTGTGTGTGTGAGAAAGAGAGAGCATGTGTGTGCGCGCGCATGTGTGTGTGTGTGTGTGTGTGTGCGCGCGCACGTTTGTGTGTGTGAGAGAGAGTGTGTGTGTGTGTGGTTATAAGGTCACACGCTGGGTAACGAGATGAGCTGGTTCTGTGTGTTGGGACGCAAGTCGTGACGTCTCTCAGCCCAAACACTGACACACACACACACACTGACACACACAGACCGTTTAGGATGGACACAGTGGCCCAGGATCAGACAAGGGATTGCCTGTTTGTGTCAGTAAACTTTGACGGTTGGTCTTATCTCTTAGAGATACATCAACTCTTCTCTCTCCACAGGTAGTGACAGACAGTGTACCTGTCCCAAATGTAACCGTTTCCCCTATATAGTGCACTTCTTTTGACCAGAGCTTTATGGGCCCTGGTCAAAAGTAGTGCACTATAGGAATAGGGTACCATTTGGGGCACACACTTGTTTTCTTATCCTAAATTGACCCTCTCTGTATCCCTCTGAGTGTTTTAGCAGTGATGACCTAATGACATCATATTATGGGAGAACCAGACCTGGAGCTTGGCCTCACCAGGCGAGGGTTGTGTTCATTAGGCAGAAAACGGGAGAAGGGAAGTTTCCCCAGGTACAGATCTAGGATCAGCTTCCCCTCCCCCAATCCTAACCTTAACCATTAGTGGAGAAAATGCCAAACTGACCCAAGATCAGCGTTTAGGCGCAAGTTCACCCTCCACCTAATGTAACATTCTTGGTAGTTTTTTTAAATATAGATTTTTTAATCATTTAGCAGATGTTATTATCTAGAGCGACTTACAGGAGCAATTATGGTTAAGTGCCTTGCTCAAGGGCACATCGACAGATCTTTTCACCCTGTCGGTTTGGATATTCGAACCAGCGACCTTTCCGTTACTGGCCCAACGCTCTAACCGCTAGCCTACCTGCCGCCCTGCAGTTGTCGTGTTGTGGCTTGAATGTCCTGACAAGATGTATCACAGTCATTTGTATCTTGAATAAAAGTTGAGATATTTCCCTCAACAACCTCCTGTGTGGTTTATAATGCAGTAATGCCTCCAGGAAAGATTGAAGAAGCAGACTTGAAGGGGTGTGTGCTTGCGCGCGCTCGTGTGTGCGTGGTGAGTTATGATTGAATATACTGTATATGCTGTGCGTGGCTCAGCATGGACGGAGAGCCTAATAATATCTGACAGGTGTTATTGTTTTGGAAAATAAAAAGACGGACGTGAAAGTTTTCAGCACTCTCTTAAGTTACATATGTGCCTTTACAGTGAGGGGAAAAAAGTATTTGATCCCCTGCTGATTTTGTACATTTGCCCACTGACAAAGACATGATCAGTCTATAATTTTAATGGTAGGTTTATTTGAACAGTGAGAGACAGAATAACAACAAAAAATTCCAGAAAAACGCATGTCAAAAATGTTATAAATTGATTTGCATTTTAATGAGGGAAATAAGTATTTGACCCCTCTGCAAAACATGACTTAGTACTTGGTGGCAAAACCCTTGTTGGCAATCACAGAGGTCAGACGTTTCTTGTAGTTGGCCACCAGGTTTGCACACATCTCAGGAGGGATTTTGTTCCACTCCTCTTTGCAGATCTTCTCCAAGTCATTAAGGTTTCGAGACTGACGCTTGGCAACTCGAACCTTCAGCTCCCTCCACAGATTTTCTATGGGATTAAGGTCTGGAGACTGGCTAGGCCACTCCAAGACCTTAATGTGCTTCTTCTTGAGCCACTCCTTTGTTGCCTTGGCCGTGTGTTTTGGGTCATTGTCATGCTGGAATACCCATCCATGACCCATTTTCAATGCCCTGGCTGAGGGAAGAAGGTTATTACCGAAGATTTGACGGTACATGGCCCCGTCAAATGCGGTGAAGTTGTCCTGTCCCCTTAGCAGAAAAACACCCCCAAAGCATAATGTTTCCACCTCCATGTTTGACGGTGGGGATGGTGTTCTTGGGGTCATAGGCAGCATTCCTCCTCTTCCAAACACGGCGAGTTGAGTTGATGCCAAAGAGCTCGATTTTGGTCTCATCTGACCACAACACTTTCACCCAGTTCTCCTCTGAATCATTCAGATGTTCATTGGCAAACTTCAGACGGCCCTTTATATGTGCTTTCTTGAGCAGGGGGACCTTGCGGGTGCTGCAGGATTTCAGTCCTTCACGGCGTAGTGTGTTACCAATTGTTTTCTTGGTGACTATGGTCCCAGCTGCCTTGAGATCATTGACAAGAACCACCCGTGTAGTTCTGGGCTGATTCCTCACCGTTCTCGTGATCATTGCAACTCCACGAGGTGAGATCTTGCATGGAGCCCCAGGCCGAGGGAGATTGACAGTTCTTTTGTGTTTCTTCCATTTGCGAATAATCGCACCAACTGTTGTCACCTTCTCACCAAGCTGCTTGGCCATGGTCTTGTAGCCCATTCCAACCTTGTATAGGTCTACAATCTTGTCCCTGACATCCTTGGAGAGCTCTTTGGTCTTGGCCATGGTGGAGAGTTTGGAATCTGATTGATTGATTGCTTCTGTGGACAGGTGTCTTTTATACAGGTAACAAGCTGAGATTAGGAGCACTCCCTTTAAGAGTGTGCTCCTAATCTCAGCTCATTATCTGTATAAAAGACACCTGGGAGCCAGAAATCTTTCTGATTGAGAGGGGGTCAAATACTTATTTCCCTCATTAAAATGCAAATCAATTTATAACATTTTTGACATGCGTTTTTCTGGATTTTGTTGTTATTCTGTCTCTCACTGTTCAAATAAACCTACCATTAAAATTATAGACTGATAATTTCTTTGTCAGTGGGCAAACGTACAAAATCAGCAGGGGATCAAATACTTTTTTCGCTCACTGTATGTGTAGGACTCTGTTTAGTTTGTTCTGGCTCTCGTACGAAGTAAGTAATACAGCACATTTGCAATGCATAGGTTGTCCTGCTTGTACTCCCTCAGGGAGGCCAACTTTATTTGTGTGGCTGCATGTGAGTATTTCCATCTCCTCACTACAGTCGTGGTCAAAAGTTTTGAGAATGACACAAATATTAATTTTCACAAAGTCTGCTGCCTCAGTTTTTATGAATGCAATTTGCATATACTTCAGAATGTTATGAAGAGTGATCAGATGATAGTCCAGCAAGCGCCAGGACCGTCTCCTAAAGTTGATTCAGCTGCGGGATCGGGTCACCACCAGTGCAGAACTTGCACAGGAATGGCAGCAGGCAGGTGTGAGTGCATCTGCACGCACAGTGAGGTGAAGACTTTTAGAGGATGGCCTGGTGTCAAGAAGGGCAGAGAGGAAGCCACTTCTCTCCAGGAAAAACATCAGGGACAGACTGATATTCTGCAAAAGGTACAGGGATTGGACTGCTGAGGACTGGGGTAAAGTCCTTTTCTCTGATGAATCCCCTTTCCGATTGTTTGGGGCATCCGGAAAAAAGCTTGTCCGGAGAAGACAAGGTGAGCGCTACCATCAGTCCTGTGTCATGCCAACAGTAAAGCATCCTGAGACCATTCATGTGTGGGGTTGCTTCTCAGCCAAGGGAGTGGGCTCACTCACAATTTTGCCTAAGAACACAGCCATGAATAAAGAATGGTACCAACACATCCTTCGAGAGCAACTTCTCCCAACCATCCAAGAACAATTTGGTGACGACCAATGCCTTTTCCAGCATGATGGAGCACCTTGCCATAAGGCAAAAGTGATAACTAAGTGGCTCGGGGAACAAAACATCGACATTTTGGGTCCATGGCCAGGAAACTCCCCAGACCTTAATCCCATTGAGAACTTATGGTCAATCCTCAAAAGGCGGGTGGACAATCAAAAACCCACAAATTCTGACAAACTCCAAGCATTGATTATGCAAGAATGGGCTGCCATCAGTCAGGATGTGGCCCAGAAGTTAATTGACAGCATGCCAGGGCGGATTGCAGAGGTCTTGAAAAAGAAGGGTCAACACTGCAAATATTGACTCTTTGCATAAACTTAATGTAATTGTCAATAAAAGCCTTTGACACTTATGGAATGCTTGTAATTATACTTCAGTATACCATAGTAACATCTGACAAAAATATCTAAAAACACTGAAGCAGCAAACTTTGTGAAGAGCAATACTTGTGTCATTCTCGACTGTACACATCTTTGTAAGGTTACAAAATTCCACTAACTTTTTTCCAGTTTTTCCAGAAATCCAGGATGGAGGATTCCAGAATGTCTGCTTATTTACGCCTGATTCCAGGAATCTTCCAAGTGGGATTTCTGGAAAACCTGGGAATATTTGGACATTTCCCAGAGTTTTGGGAACCTGATATCTGAGTCTCTGTGTTCTTCTCATCCTCCAGGTTTGCCAAGATTGAGATCAGCGCCTCCAAGCCGATCATCCCATTCAGAGAGACCGTGATCAGACCACCCAAAGTGGACATGGTCAATGAAGACCTGGGGAAACAACAGAAGGTGTGTGTGTGTGTGTGTATCTTTTAACAGATCTGTTGACATCTCAAACGACACCCCACATACTAGTAGTGTACTACAATTGAAGAGGCAGCAGCAATCTATGTGCACTATTACATTTACATTTTAGACATTTAGCAGACGCTCTTATCCAGAGCGACTTACAACTATCTAACCCTACTCTTCTGTGTGTGTGTGTGTTCTCGTGTGTGTGTTCTCGTGTGTGGTGTGTGTGTGTGTGTGCGCGTAGGTGGCTGTGCTCCACCAGGTGAAAGAGTCAGACACCCTGCACCTGGACCCCAGTGGCCTGGTCACCCTCACCACCCCCAACAGACAGGCCACCGTGGGGGTACGGGCCATACCGCTACCCGAAGGTGAAAGAGAGTTGGGTGGTTGAGTTTGTGAGGGTGTGTGTGGGTTTGTCAGTGTGTGTTGATGTTTGTTGTTGTCAGACTTAACTTTCTTCTTAAGTCTATAGTTAAGGGGAAAAAATGCCAGTTAAGAAGACATTTCTTCTTAAGAAGGTTTTGTGAATCTGGGCCCTGATCCTGATCATAAAGTGTCCTGTTTTGTGTAGAGGTGACTCTTCTACTGGAGGATAGTGCTGACTTGATCCGGACCCTGGAGCAGGCAGGTCAGGCCCAGAGGGAGGGGAGGACCCTGGACATGAGTACCCGGACCCTGGATGCCCTGATGGGGATGAAGAGCAGGCTGGAGGCCCTGCTGCAGGGGAGGAAGTGGAGGAACGCAGTGGACCGGATATGGGCCTTCGGACCACGCAGGTATTTCATATGGGTTGAGACGGGATGGTATGCAGGTATTTCAGGGTGTTTCATATGGGTTGGGATGGTATGCAGGTACATTACATGAGCAAAAGTATGTGGACACCTGCTTGTCAAACATCTCATTCCAAAATCATGGGCATTAATATGGAGTTGGTCCCCCCTTTGCTGCTATAACAGCCTCCACTCTTTTGGGAAGGCTTTCCACTCGATGTTGGAACAGTGCTGTGGGGACTTGCGTCCATTCAGCCACGAGCATTAGTGAGGTTGGGCGATTAGGCCTGGCTCGCAGTCGGCGTTCCAATTCATCCCAAAGGTGTTCGATGGGGTTGAGGTCAGGCTCTGTGCAAGCCAGTCAAGTTCTTCCACACCGATCTAGACAAACCATTTCTGTATGGACCTCGCTTTCTGCACGGGGGCATTGTCATGCTGAAACAGGAAAGGGCCTTCCCCTAACTGTTGCCACAAAGTTGGAAGCACAGAATCGTCTAGAATGTCATTGTATGCCGTAGCGTTAAGATTTCCCTTCACTGGAACTAAGGGGCCTAGCCTGAACCATAAAAAACAGCCCCAGACCATTATTCCTCCTCCACCAAACTTTACAGTTGGCACTATGCATTGGGGAAGGTAGCGTTCTCCTGGCATCCGCCAAACCCAGATTCGTCCGTCGGACTGCCAGATGGTAAAGCGTGATTCATCACTCCAGAGAACGCGTTTCCACTGCTCCAGAGTCCAATGGCGGCGAGCTTTACACCACTCCAGCCGACGCTTGGCATTGTGCATGGTGATCTTAGGCTTGTGTACGGCTGCTCGGCCATGGAAACCCATTTCATGTAGCTCCCGACTAAAGTTATTGTGCTGACGTTGCTTCCAGAGGCAGTTTGGAACTCAGTAGTGAGTGTTGTAACCGAGGACAGACCATTTTTTTCAGCACTCGCCGGTCCGGTTCTGTGAGCTTGTGTGGCCTACCGCTTTGCTGCTGAGCCATTGTTGCTCCTAGACGTTTCCACCTCACAATAACAGCACTTACAGTTGACTGGGGCAGCTCTAGCAGGGCAGAAATGTGAAGAAACTGACTTGTTGGAAAGGTGGCATCCTATGACAGTGCCATGTTGAAATTCACTGAGCTCTTCAGTAAGGCCATTCTACTGCCAATGTTTGTCTGTGGAGATTGCATGGCTGTGTGCTCGGTTTATACACCTGTGAGCAACGGGTGTGGCTGAAATAGTGGAATCCATTAATGTAAAGGGGTGTCCACATACTTTTGTTTATATCATGTATTTCAGGGTATTTCATGTGGGTTGGGATGGGATGGTATGCAGGTATTTCAGGATATTTCATATGGGATGACATTTTGTGTTATTTTATATGAGATGAAATGGTTTGCTATGCAGGTATTTCATGGTAATTAATACGGCCTTGTTGTTCTTATTAGGTATGGACCAAACATCCTACTGAACAGCGTAGAGGGGTACCAGAGACCGTCCGTGTGGCACTGCCTCGAACGAGAGAAGGGAGAGAATGAGGGAGGGGAGAAAGCTGAGGCTGGCTCCATCCGAGACTTTGACAACAGCGTTGTCAGCGGTTTCCAGCTCGCCACCCTCTCTGGTCCCATGTGCGAGGAGCCCCTCATGGGCGTCTGCTTCTCCGTGGAGAGATGGGACATTAACTTCCCCACCCAGGGGACCCACCTGGAGTCTGTGACTGAAGAAGACGCCAACTCCCATGATGCATCAGCGTCCATTTCCGAAAGCCCCGGTGAGGCTGGAGGTCAGCAGGAGGCCTCAGGCAAGGCAGGGGTAGTGGGTGAGACGCCTCCCCAGGCAGAGGGTGCCGTGGCTGGGGCGAGCCAGGGGAGACGCAGGGCGGAGGTTGGGGCCGGGCTAGTGGACTGCTACGGGCCGTTCTCTGGCCAGCTCATAGCTGCTGTGAAGGAGGCTTGTCGACACGCGTTCCAGGCCAAACCTCAGAGACTCATGGCTGCTATGTATACCTGTGAGATAATGGCTACAGCAGAGGTGTTAGGTAAGAGGCTTAGCAGTACACACACGATAGAACACACAGACACACACACACGATACGACACACACACACAAAATAGAACACACACACAGACACGCACACACGATAGAACACACAGACACACACGCGATAGAACATACAAACACACGGCAGAACACACAGACACACACACATGATAGAACACACAGACTCACACGATAGAACACACACTGGGCAAAACACAAACTAACCACTGATGTCTTAGGTAAATAGCTAAAACACAACACACACACACCCCTTCAAGTCTGCTTCTTCAATCTTTCCTGGAGGCATTACTGCATTATAAACCACACAGGAGGTTGAGGGAAATATATAAACTTTTATTCAAGATACAAATGACTGTGATACATCTTGTCAGGACATTCAAGCCACAACATGACAACTAAATTACCAAGAATGTAACACCAGGTGGAGGGTGAAGTTGCTGCACAAAACTCACATTCTAGTGTGATAGGAGTCCATTGGACTAGTAATATTATACAGTGGGGGAAAAAAGTATTTAGTCAGCCACCAATTGTGCAAGTTCTCCCACTTAAAAAGATGAGAGAGGCCTGTAATTTTCATCATAGGTACACGTCAACTATGACAGACAAAATGAGAAGAAAAAAAATCCAGAAAATCAGGTCTACAATTTTGTTTCTGGTGTCCTTTGACAGCTCTTTGGTCTTGGCCATAGTGGAGTTTGGAGTGTGACTGTTTGAGGTTGTGGACAGGTGTCTTTTATACTGATAACAAGTTCAAACAGGTGCCATTAATACAGGTAACGAGTGGAGGACAGAGGAGCCTCTTAAAGAAGTTGTTACAGGTCTGTGAGAGCCAGAAATCTTGCTTGTTTGTAGGTGACCAAATACTTATTTCCACCATAATTTGCAAATAAATTCATAAAAAATCCTACAATGTGATTTTCTGGAAAAAAAATCTCAATTTGTCTGTCATAGTTGACGTGTACCTATGATGAAAATTACAGGCCTCTCTCATCTTTTTAAGTGGGAGAACTTGCACAATTGGTGGCTGACTAAATACTTTTTCCCCCCACTGTATATTATCCCATCCCAAATCTCTTAACTCATCCACTAAAATGTAGAGAAAACATTCATGATGATACAGTATTGGTTGATATTTATTAACAGAAAATATTGCCTGGTAACCACCCCCATTATTACTATCCATGCTCGAGAAATATTCTAACATTTGTCTTTGGAGTGTAGTGTAAATGATCACCAACTCTTGTTTTCTAAGGGTGCGTCCCAAATGTCACCCATTTCCCTGTATAGTGCACTACTTTTGGTCATCATTAAGATTAAAATTAGCCTTGCCCAACTTATGTTAGGGAGAATCAATAAACAGATAATAAACCATATCTGAACAGCATGTTTAGCAGTCACATCCATGTCCAGAAAAAGCGCTCAGCCAGCCAAATCACCAGAATGAAGTGTGTTATTATGAGCCCATTTCAGAAACAATATTTATTTTTACTCACTTTTGCAATGCTAGCATCCCTTTAAATGGGTCGTTTGTCAAGCTCTTCTAATAGCTTGTTGTGAATACCAATGCTCTCCGCTCTATATACCCCCACTAGGAAAACTTCGTTTCATTAGTATCGATGAATGTGATCCATATTTTAATTACATGATGTATATTAAAATAGATGTTTACTTCACTACAAGGTCTTATACCATTTAGTGGAGAAATAGACTTGATCATTGCTTTCATTACATCGTGTGCATTTTTTAGATGTAATCAATAGTTTGATTAGATCATGCATATAAATACATCAATAGTTCGATTAGATTGACCACATCGTTTCATACAAACAATCATCTGATTAGACTGTGTATAGCCAGCCACACTGTTCACATGGACAGAGTACACATGTTAAGCCACTTCTACTAATTGTCCTGTTTGTGTGCCTCTGTATGTGCAAATCTGTGTGTGTGTGTGTGTGTGTGTGTGTGTGTGTGTGTGTGTGTGTGTGTGTGTGTGTGTCCAGGTCGTGTGTACGGGGTCCTGGGGAAGAGAGAGGGCCGTGTGTTACAGGAGGAGATGAAGGAGGGGACGGAGATGTTCATCATCAAGGCGGTCCTTCCTGTGGCCGAGAGCTTCGGATTCGCAGACGAGATACGCAAGAGGACCAGTGGATTGGCTAGTCCACAACTGGTCTTCAGCCACTGGGAGGTGAGGCTCACACACATACACCCAGTCATGTGCTTCCTTGTGCAGACACATACGCTCACTCACTTACTCACACACACACACACACACACACACACACACACACACACACACACACACACACACACACACACACACACAACACACACACATACAAATGCACACACAAACACATGCCAGGCTCACTCCATGCCATCTGGCCAGGTCTTTTTTTTTGGGGGGGGGGGGGTTGTGAGCTGCAACTCATCAGTCTGAAAATAGGTGCTTTTATTTTTAGCTCTTAATAATTGAATGGCTTCATAAATAAAGGAAATCACAATGCTGAAATAGGATCAGTGTTTATTTCACCCTTGTCTCTCTAGAACTCAGTATGGGGTGAATCCTAACTAGTCTCCCATTGACATCAATACATGACTTCTCTGACAATCTCTGGCTCATCCTTATTTTACCCCTTTCATATACTGACAAAAATCTTCTGTATACCTTCTTGTTTATATCTGAAAGGGGTAAGGGGTAAAAAAAACATGGTATATTAAAACCCACCTCAAAACCTGGTCATGAAACCAGACCCTGTAACTAAAGAACAGGTATTGGATCTGTGAAAATGGATCTCTGTTTGTAGGCAGGTCAATTCATTAGACCTTTTCTGAACTTGTGGACCGTCGACACTGAAACCTCAAACAACTGTCTTTTCTATGTCTGCATCCAAAATAGCACCCTATTTCCTATATAGAGCACTAGTTTTGACCCGGACACCCTATTTCCTATATAGAGCACTAGTTTTGACTCGGGCACCCTATTTCCTATATAAAGCACTAGTTTTGACCCGAGTACCCTATTCCCAATATAGTACACTACTTTTCACCTGGTAACCCTATTCCCTAATCCCTATATAGAGCACTACTTTCGACCAGAGCCCTTGCTAAAAGTACTGCACTATATATGAAATGGGGTTAAATTTGGGAGGCCTGACTCTGAGGTGCCTTACAATAAATGACTGAACTGGCATGGATGTTTTTAGCACCCATGTTAATATTTTTATGCAAATATCTGTGTCTTCAGTTATGTGTGAGCTCTTTGGCCACACACACCAGTGGTGTGTTTGACGTCGTAATGAGAATGCATTAGCTGAAAAGAACCCCATACCTACTGTACAAACTGGTGGTGGATCTAAGATGTTATGGGGCTATTCTGCTTCTACTAGTCCTGGGGCACTTGTTAAGGTCAACGGCGTCATGAACTTTACCCAGTACCAGGACATTTTGGCCCAAAATCTGGTTGCCTCTGCCAGGAGGCTGAAACTTGGCCGCAAGTGAATCTTCCAGTAAGACAATAACCCCAAGCACATTTTGTTCATTTTCACAATTTCTCTTGTTCACTTACGCTTGTAAATGTCCACATTCATCGAAAATGACATTCGGTAACTAGCTATGCATGTATAACTTTATGAGCTGGATTTGCCTATATTTGCAATTAGTTTGTTCGTTTTCGCTTGTTAGCATTTAGCTAACAGAGTATATGTGATTTCGCTATTACTTGTGCTAAGTTTGTTAGCATTCCGGTAATAGAGGCCCAATGGGCTTTTTCTTCTCTTTGCGCCCCCTTGTGTGCTATGCCGGTAATACCGTAAATCCCAGGATGGCAGAAGAACAGTATGACATTTTGAAAATCTGGATACCTCCCAAGCCTAATACAATGTACTGTGTAGCTCAGTATTTTTATAATTTGTTTTATACAGTCATGTTTGCTCATCTTTATCAAGGGGGGGCAATAATTTCAGACCCCTTCGGAAAGTATTCAGACCCCTTGACTTTTTCCACATTTTGTTACTTTACAGCCTTATTCTAAAATGGATTACATAAACATATTTTCTCAGCAATCTACACACAATACCTCATAATAACGAAGCAAAAACTGCTTTTTAGACATTTTTGCAAATTTATTAAAAACAAAAAACAGATACCTTATTTACATAAGTATTCAGACCCTTTGCTATGAGACTAGAAATTGAGCTCAGGTGCATCCAGTTCCATTGATCATCCTTGAGATGTTTCTGCAACTTGATTGGAGTCCACCTGTGGTAAATTAAATTGATTGGACATGATTTGGAAAGGCACACACCTGTCTAAATAAGGTCACACAGTTGACAGTGCATGTCAGAGCATAAACCAAGCCATGAGGTCGAAGGAATTGTCCGTAGAGCTCAGTGACAGTATTGTGTCCAGGCACAGATCTGGGGAAGGGTACCAAAAAATGTCTGCAGCATTGAAGGTCCCCAAGAACACTGTGGGCTCCATCATTCTTAAATGGAAGAGTTTGGAACCACCAAGACTCTTCCTAGAGCTGGCCGCCCGGCCAAACTGTGCAATCGGGGGAGAAGGGCCTTGGTCAGGGATGTGACCAAGAACCCAAATGGTTATTCTGACAGAGCTCTAGAGTACCTCTGTGGAGATGGGAGAACCTTCCAGAAGGACAACCATCTCTGCAGCACTCCACCAATTAGGCCTTTATGGTAGAGTGGCCAGACGGAAGCCACTCCTCAGTAAAAGGCACATGACAGCCCGCTTGGAGTTTGCCAAAAGGCACCTAAAGACTCTCAGACCATGAGAAACAAGATTCTCTGGTCTGATGAAACCAAGATTGAACTCTTTGGCCTGAATGCCAAGCGTCACATCTGGAGGAAACCTGGGACCATCCCTACACTGAAGCATGGTGGGGGCAGAATCATGCTCTGGGGATGTTTTTCAGCGGCAGGGACTGGGAGACTAGTCAGGATCGAGGGAAAGATGAACGGAGAAAAGTACAGAGAGATCCTTGATGAAAACCTGCTCCAGAGCGCTCAGGACCTCAGTTCACCTTCCAACAGGACAACGACCCTAAGCACACAGCCAAGACAACGCAGGAGTGGCTTCAGGACAAGTCTCTGAATGTCCTTGAGTGGCCCAGCCAGTCCGGACTTGAACCTGATAGAACATCTATGGAGAGACCTGAAAATAGCTGTGCAGCAACACTCCCCATCCAACCTGACAGAGCTTGAGAGGATCTGCAGAGAAGAATGGGGGAAACTCCCCAAATACAGGTGTGCCACACTTGTAGCGTCATACCCAAGAAGACTCGAGGCTGTAATCGCTGCCAAAGGTGCTTCAACAAACTACTGAGTAAAGGGTCTGAATACTTATGTAAATGATATTTCCGTTTTATTAAAGTTTTTGTATTGGCAAACATTTCTAAAAACCTGTTTTTGCTTTGTCATTATGGGGTATTGAGTGTAGATTGATGGGGGGGGGGGGGGGGGACAATTTAATTCATTTTATAATAAGGCTGTAACCTAACAAAATGTGGAAAAAGTCAAGGGGTCTGAATACTTTCCGAAGGAACTGTATGTGATGTGTATTATGTGCTTCTTCTTTTGTGTGTGTGTGTGTGTGTGTGTGTGTGTGTGTGTGTGTGTGTGTGCGCGTGTCTGCCTGCCCGCCTGTCTGTCTGGGGGTTTAAGTGGTTATTGTTCCAGGTCAGCTAATTTAATTGGCCAAGAGCGCTGGCCGTTGTTAATGAGCGTGTGCAGCCTGGTGACACACACACACACAGGCCTAGTGGACAGCTTTACGGTCTGACCTGATGTCACACTGCATGAATCGCCAAGCAGAAGAGACACCACACACACAGGCCTAGTAGACAGCTTTACGGTCTGACCTGATGTCACACTGCATGAATCGCCAAGCAGAAGAGACACTACTTTTATTATGTATTCTATAATATATATACAGTACCAGTCAAAAGTTTAGACACACCTCAAGGGTTTTTATTTAATTTTACTATTTTCTACATTGTAGAATAATAGTGAAGACATCAACACTATGAAATAACACATATGGAATCATGTAGTAACCAAAAAAGTGTTAAACAAATCAAAATATATTTTAGATTCTTCAAAGTAGCCACCCTTTGCCTTGATGCCAGCTTTGCATTCTCTCAACAAGCTTCATGAGGTAGTCACCTGGAATGCTTTTCCAACAGTCTTGAAGGAGTTCCTACATATGCTGAGCACTTGTTGGCTGCTTTTCCTTCACTCTGCGGTCCAACTCATCCCAAACCATCTCAATTGGGTTGAGGTCGGGGGATTGTGGAGGCCAGGTCATCTGATGCAGCACTCCATCACTCTCCTTCTAGTTCAAATAGCCCTTACACAGCCTGAAGGTGTGTTTTGTGTCATTGTCCTGTTGAAATACAAATGATAGTCCCACTAAGTGCAAACCAGATGGGATGGTGTATCGCTGCAGAATGCTGTGGTAGCCATGCTGGTTAAGTGTGCCTTGAATTCTGAATAAAACACTGACAGTGTCACCAGCAAAGCACCATCACACCTCCTCCTCCATGCGTCACGGGAACCACACATGCGGAGATCATCCGTTCACCTACTCTGCGTCTCACAAAGACACGGCGGTTGGAACCAAGAATCTCAAATTTGGACTCATCAGACCACATGACAGATTTCCACCGGTCTAATGTCGATTGCTCGTGTTTCTTGGCCCAAGCAAGTCTCTTCTTCTTATTGGTGTGCTTTAGTAGTGGTTTCTTTGCAGCAATTCGACCATGAAGGCCTGATTCACACAGTCTCCTCTGAACAGTTGATGTTGAGATGTGTCTGTTACTTGAACTCTGTGAGGTGCAATCTGAGGTGCAGTTAATTGCCCATTTCTGAGGCTGATAACTCTAATGAACTTATCCTCTGCAGCACAGGTAACTCTGGGTCTTCCTTTCCTGTGGCGGTCCTCATGAGAGCCAGTTTCATCATAGTGCTTGATGGTTTTTGGGACTGCACTTGAAGAAACGTTCAAAGTTCTTGAAATTTTCCGGATTGACTGACCTTCATGTCTTAAATTAATGATGGACTGTAATTTCTCTTTGCTTATGTGAGCTGTTCTTGCCATAATATGGACTTGGTCTTTTACCAAATAGGGCTATCTTCTGTATACCTTGTCACAACACAACTGATTGGCTCAAACGCATTAAGAAGGAAAGAAATTCCACAAATTAACTTTTAATAAGGCACACCTGTTAATTGAAATACATTCCAGGTGACTACCTCATGAAGTTGGTTGAGAGAATGCCATCAAGGCAAAGGGTGGCTACTTTGAAGAATCTAAAATCTAAAATATATTTTTATTTGTTTAACACTTTTTTGGTTACTTCATGATTCCATATGTGTTATTTCATCATGTTGATGCCTTGGGTATTGTTCTACAATGTAGAAAATAGTAAAAATAAAGAAAAACCCTGGAATGAGTAGGTGTGTCCAAACTTTTGACTGGTACTGTATATGTATGTATGTATGTATGTGCTGTGGGGAGAACAAGTATTTGATACACTGCCGATTTTGCACGTTTTCCTACTTACAAAGCATGTAGAGGTCTGTCATTTTTATCATAGGTACACTTCAACTGTGAGAGACGGAATCTAAAACAAAAATCCAGAAAATCACATTGTATGATTTTTAAGTAATTAATTTGCATTTTATTGCATGACATAAGTATTTGATACATCAGAAAAGCAGAACTTAATATTTGGTACTTTGTTTGCAATTACAGAGATCATACGTTTCCTGTAGGTCTTGACCAGGTTTGCACACACTGCAGCAGGGATTTTGGCCCACTCCTCCATACAGACCTTCTCCAGATCCTTCAGGTTTCGGGGCTGTCACTGGGCAATACAGACTTTCAGCTTCCTCCAAAGATTTTCTATTGGGTTCAGGTCTGGAGACTGGCTAGGCCACTCCAGGACCTTGAGATGCTTCTTACGGAGCCACTCCTTAGTTGCCCTGGCTGTGTGTTTCGGGTCGTTGTCATGCTGGAAGACCCAGCCACGACCCATCTTCAATGCTCTTACTGAGGGAAGGAGGTTGTTGGCCAAGATCTCGCGATACATGGCCCCATCCATCCTCCCCTCAATACGGTGCAGTCGTCCTGTCCCCTTTGCAGAAAAGCATCCCCAAAGAATGATGTTTCCACCTCCATGCTTCACGGTTGGGATGGTGTTCTTGGGGTTGTACTCATCCTTCTTCTTCCTCCAAACACGGCGAGTGGAGTATAGACCAAAAAGCTATATTTTTGTCTCATCAGACCACATGACCTTCTCCCATTCCTCCTCTGGATCATCCAGATGGTCATTGGCAAACTTCAGACGGGCCTGGACATGCGCTGGCTTGAGCAGGGGGACCTTGCGTGTGCTGCAGGATTTTAATCCATGACGGCGTAGTGTGTTACTAATGGTTTTCTTTGAGACTGTGGTCCCAGCTCTCTTCAGGTCATTGACCAGGTCCTGCCGTGTAGTTCTGGGCTGATCCCTCACCTTCCTCATGATCATTGATGCCCCACGAGGTGAGATCTTGCATGGAGCCCCAGACCGAGGGTGATTGACCGTCATCTTGAACTTCTTCCATTTTCTAATAATTGCGCCAACAGTTGTTGCCTTCTCACCAAGCTGCTTGCCTATTGTCCTGTAGCCCATCCCAGCCTTGTGCAGGTCTACAATTTTATCCCTGATGTCCTTACACAGCTCTCTGGTCTTGGCCATTGTGGAGAGGTTGGAGTCTGTTTGATTGAGTGTGTGGACAGGTGTCTTTTATACAAGTAACGAGTTCAAACAGGTGCAGTTAATACAGGTAATGAGTGGAGAACAGGAGGGCTTCTTAAAGAAAAACTAACAGGTCTGTGAGAGCCGGAATTCTTACTGGTTGGTAGGTGATCAAATACTTATGTCATGCAATAAAATGCAAATGAATTACTTAAAAATCATACAATGTGATTTTCTGGATTTTTGTTTTAGATTCAGTCTCTCACAGTTGAAGTGTACCTATGATAAAAATTACAGACCTCTACATGCTTTGTAAGTAGGAAAACCTGCAAAATCGGCAGTGTATCAAATACTTGTTCTCCCCACTGTATGTGTGTGTGTGTGTATATACAGTTGAAGTCGGAGGTTTACATACACCTTAGCCAAATACATTTAAACTCAGTTTTTTACAATTCTTGACATTTCATCCTAGTAAAAATTGCCTGTCTTAGGTCAGTTAAGATCAGCACTTTATTTTAAGAATGTGAAATGTGAGAATAATAGTAGAGAGAATTATTTCTTTCAGCTTTTATTTATTTCATCACATTCCCAGTGGGTCAGAAGTTTACATACACTCAATTAGTATTTGGTAGCATTGCCTTTAAATTGTTTAACTTGGGTCAAACGTTTCGGGTAGCCTTCCTTGGGGTCATTGTCCATTTGGAAGACCCATTTGCGACCAAGCTTTAACTTCCTGACTGATGTCTTGAGATTTTGCTTCAATATATCCACATAATTTTCCTTCCTCATGATGCCATCTATTTTGTGAAGTACAGCAGTACCTCCTGCAGCAAAGCACCCCCAGAGCATGATGCTGCCACCCCCGTGCTTCACGGTTGGGATGGTGTTCTTCGGCTTGCAAGCTACCCCCTTTTCCTCCAAACATAACGATGGTCATTATGGCCAAACAGTTCTATTTTTGTTTCATCAGTCCAGAGGACATTTCTCCAAAAAGTATGATCTTTGTCCCCATGTGCAGTTGCAAACCGTAGTCTGGCTTTTTTATGGCGGTTTTGGAGCAGTAGCTTCTTCCTTGCTGAGCGGCCTTTCAGGTTATGTCGATATAGGACTCATTTTACTGTGGATATAGATACTTTTGTACCTGTTTCCTCCAGCATCTTCACAAGGTCCTTTGCTGTTGCTTTTCGCACCAAAGTACGTTTATCTCTAGGAGACAGAACGCGTCTCCTTCCTGAGCGGTATGACGGCTGCATGGTCCCATGGTGTTTATACACTGCTCCAAAAAATGAAGGGAACACTAAAATAACACATCCTAGATCTGAATGAATGAAATAATCTTATTAAATACTTTTTTCTTTACATAGTTGAATGTGCTGACAACAAAATCACACTAAAATTATCAATGGAAATCAAATTTGTCAACCCATGGAGGTCTGGATTTGGAGTCACACTCAAAATTTAAGTGGAAAACCACACTACAGGCTGATCCAACTTTGATGTAATGTCCTTAAAACAAGTCAAAATGAGGCTCAGTAGTGTGTGTGGCCTCCACGTGTCTGTATTATTTTATTTTATTTTTGGTCATTTAGCAGACGCTCTTATCCAGAGCGACTTACAGGAGCAATTAGGGTTAAGTGCCTTGCTCAAGGGCACATCGACAGATATTTCACCTAGTCGGCTCGGGGATTAGAACCAGCGACCTTTCGGTTACTGGCACAACGCTCTTACCCACTAAGCTACCTGCTGCCCTGTATGACCTCCCTACAACGCCTGGGCATGCTCCTGATGAGGTGGCGGATGGTCTCCTGTGGCATCTCCTCCCAGACCTGGACTAAAGCATCCGCCAACTCCTGGACAGTCTGTGGTGCAACGTGGCGTTGGTGGATGGAGCGAGACATGATGTCTCAGATGTGCTCAATTGGATTCAGGTCTGGGGAACGGGCGGGCCAGTCCATAGCATCAATGCCTTCCTCTTGCAGGAACTGCTGACACACTCCAGCCACATGAGGTCTAGCATTGTCTTGCATTAGGAGGAACCCAGGGCCAACCGCACCAGCATATGGTCTCACAAGGGGTCTGAGGATCTCATCTCGGTACCTAATGGCAGTCAGGCTACCTCTGGCGAGCACATGGAGGGCTGTGCGGCCCCCCAAAGAAATGCCACCCCACACCATGACTGACCCACCGCCAAACCGGTCATGCTGGAGGATGTTGCAGGCAGCAGAACGTTCTCCACGGCGTCTCCAGACTCTGTCACGTCTGTCACATGTGCTCAGTGTGAACCTGCTTTCATCTGTGAAGAGCACAGACGCAGTGGCGAATTTGCCAATCTTGGTGTTCTCTGGCAAATGCCAAACGTCCTGCACGGTGTTGGGCTGTAAGCACAACCCCCACCTGTGGACGTTGGGCCCTCATACCACCCTCATGGAGTCTGTTTCTGACTGTTTGAGCAGACACATGCACATTAGTGGCCTGCTGGAGATCATTTTGCAGGGCTCTGGCAGTGCTCTACCTTCTCCTCCTTGCACAAAGGCGGAGGTAGCGGTCCTGTTGCTGGGTTGTTGCCCTCCTACGGCTTCCTCCACGTCTCCTGATGTACTGGCCTGTCTCCTGGTAGCGCCTCCATGCTCTGGACACTACGCTGACAGACACAGCAAACCTTCTTGCCACAGCTCGCATTGATGTGCCATCCTGGATGAGCTGCACTACCTGAGCCACTTGTGTGGGTTGTAGACTCCGTCTCATGCTACCACTAGAGTGAAAGCACCGCCAGCATTCAAAAGTGACCAAAACATCAGCCAGGAAGCATAGGAACTGAGAAGTGGTCTGTGGTCACCACCTGCAGAACCACTCCTTTATTGGGGGTGTCTTGCTAATTGCCTATAATTTCCACCTGTTGTCTATTCCATTTGCACAACAGCATGTGAAATGTATTGTCAATCAGTGTTGCTTCCTAAGTGGACAGTTTGATTTCACAGAAGTGTGATTGACTTGGAGTTACATTGTGTTGTTTAAAAATAAATAAAAATAATAATAATAAAAGTGTTCCCTTTATTTTTTTGAGCAGTGTACTTGCGTACTATTGTTTGTATAGATGAACGTGGTACCTTCAGGTGTTTGGAAATTGCTCCCAAGGATTAACCAGACTTGTGGCGGTCTATAATTTTTTTTCTGAGGTCTTGGCTGATTTCTTTTGATTTTCCCATGATGTCAAGCAAAGAGGCATTGAGTCTGAAGGTAGGACTTGAAATACATCCACAGGTGCACCTCCAATTGACTCAACTGATGTCAATTAGCCTATCAGAAGCTTCTAAAGCCATGACATCATTTTCTGGAATTTTCCAAGCTGTTTAAAGGCACAGTCAACTTAGTGTATGTAAACTTCTGACCCACTGGAATTGTGATACAGTGAATTATAAGTGAAATAATCTGTCTGTAAACAATTGTTGGAAAAATTAATTGTGTCATGCACAAAGTAGATGTCCTAACCGACTTGCCAAAACTATAGTTTGTTAAGTTTTAATGACTCCAACCTAAGTGTATGTAAACTTCTGACTTCAACTGTCTATATGTATTCTATTATTATTAGTATCACTGCATTGTTGGGAAAGAGCTCTCAAGGTAAGAATGTCACTGTACTGTTCTACACCTGTTGTATCCTGTGCACGTGGTGAATAAATGTTGAAACTTGAAACTAGATGCGACACACACACTATGCAAATTAATTACAACACACAGCCTGTCAATCAGTATTAGATCCCCCCCCCCACATTGTTGTTAGCCTTTTTGTGTGAGCTTCGTTAAAACATGTCTGTCTGGTTTCATTTACGTTACTCTGTCATTATCTGAAGCAGTTAGAGGTTGTTACTCCATAGACAATCATGACCATGCAGGCAGTTACTCCATAGACAATCATGACAACACAGATTGTTACTCCATAGACAATCATGACAACATAGATAGCTACTCCATAGACAATCATGACCATGCAGGCAGTTACTCCATAGACAATCATGACAACACAGATTGTTACTCCATAGACAATCATGACAACATAGATAGCTACTCCATAGACAATCATGACAACATGGATAGTTACTCCATAGACAATCATGACAACACAGATTGTTACTCCATAGACAATCATGACAACACAGATTGTTACTCCATATACAATCATGACAACACAGATTGTTACTCCATATACAATCATGACAACACAGATTGCTACTCCATAGACAATCATGACAACATAGATAGCTACTCCATAGACAGTGACAATGGGGTTTTAGTAGACTCCACCTTTCTTCTATCGAATCTATTCTATACATCTAGTCTATTTAAATTAGATGCGAGCTAATGTTAGCATTTAGTTGCTCATTGATTTGCTATGGACTTCATATTTATTTAACATATGAATAGCGTTTAGTGACAGAGGGAGAGCTCTTCTATGAGTGTTGTATTGTTGTGTTAGCAGCTATGTGTGTAATGTTATGGACTTACATTAGATTAGCATGAGAAAGAGGTATTGTGACAAGGACAGAACTTTTGTGCCTCCCATTGTGTTGTAGTTCAGGGACTAGCATCTGCTGTAAGGCTGTGTGTGTGTGTGTGTGTGTGTGTGTGTGTGTGTGTGTGTGTGTGTGTGTGTGTGTGTGTGTGTGTTCATTCAGACTAATGTACGTGAGGCCCAATGACACGCTTCATGGAGCGCAGTGACAAAAGTTCTCTCTCTCACTCACTCACTCACACACACACACACACACACAGCAGTGAGACAAAGGCTCCTGTAAAGATAAGTAACCGAAGCCATGCACACAACAGGGGCCACAGAGAGGAGATTAAATCAAAGACCTGTGTGTGTCTTTGCTTGTGTGTGTCGGCCCCCCTGTTGGTACATTCCCCCCGTTACAGTTAGAGCTGAGCACCCGCCACTCTAACCCTGCACACGTACACACACAATGAAACACACACCCATTCGCCCTACTGGACCCAATTGTGCCGAGATATATGTTACTCAAGTGGTTCCCCAGTGTGTGTGTGTGTGTGTGCGTGCCACCTCATAATCTGTCTGGTGTTGTTCCTCCTTTCTCCCATCTGTTGCCTGCAACCAGAGTCTGTCGCTCGGGGCCCCTAACGGCCAGGTGCAGGGGCCCGCGTACACACTGGTACAGTAATTGTGGCATTGTGTGTGTGTGTGAAGCAGCAGAAGGCATTGCCTCATCTCCACAGCAGGTTGCACATAGCCGGGCCCTCACCAACACACACACACACACACACACACACAGTCTCTCTCCCCTAGAACACAGTGACACAGTGTTGAACTGGATGTCAGTGTGACTGGCTGCTTTGGAAGAACACATGTATCTCTATAACCCCCCCTATTGTCAGAGCCTGATGGAGGGAGGGAGAGAGAGGGGGGAGGTAGAGGTAGAGAGAGGCAGGGAGAGAGAGGGAGGTAGAGAGAGGCAGGGAGAGAGAGGGAGGTAGCGCGTGGGAGGTAGCGCGTGGGAGGTAGAGCGAGGGAGGTAGAGCGAGGGAGGTAGAGAGAGAGAGAGGGAGAGGGAGAGAGACCGGGACAGGGAGAAGCTGAGTTGGATAACAGTATTCATGATCCCTTCCTTGTCTGCCACCACTGCTGAGCAAAGCTTAGCCAAGACAGGGTTCTTTCTCGTGTGGAGTAGATACCATTGTCCGCTCCATGCATTACATCTAAGTTAATATTTATGGATTTATGGGTCAGGGCCCGTATCCACAAGGTGTCTCAGATTAGGAGTGCTGATCTAGGATCCGTTTAGCCTTTTCAGTCATAATGAATAAGATGATATGGACAGGGATGACCAGACCTGACTCTGAGATGTTTTGGGGATACAGGCCCTGATCTTTGTATCTATAGGCCATTTTATTAAGCATTATCCTGGTCAGTGGTGTACTTCAAACTAAATCTCTGTCTTTATGTACTTCAAACTAAATCTGTCTTTATGTACTTCAAACTAAATCTCTGTCTTTATGTACTTCAAACGAAATCTCTCTCTTTATGTACTTCAAACTAAATCTCTGTCTTTATGTACTTCAAACTAAATCTGTCTTTATGTACTTCAAACTAAATCTCTGTCTTTATGTACTTCAAACTAAATCTGTCTTTATGTACTTCAAACTAAATCTCTCTCTTTATGTACTTCAAACTAAATCTCTGTCTCTGTCTCTCTCTGTATCAAGGTGATCTCCAGTGATCCGTCCTGGGTTCCTACCACAGAAGAGGAGTACCTCCACTTTGGAGAGAAGGCCGATTCGGCCAATCAGGCTCTGAAATACATGAACGCTGTTCGCCGGCGCAAAGGACTGTACGTGGAGGAGAAGATAGTGGAGCACGGCGAGAAACAGAGAACACTTAGCAAGAACAAATAGGCCTGTGAGTTTCCTGACTGACTCCTACCAGCACACACCCGAGACAGACACCATAAAGAGCATCCAGTGGATACTGTCCCCCATCATTACCCCCTCTGTCACTCAAAATGAACCATTGATACGTTTACATTATGGAGTATTTTCCCTGAAAATCTCCTTAGAAAAATATTTTTAGTCCAGGAATAGGCTTAATATGTGTCTGGGAAACCGGCCCTATGGGTTTTAATAGCTGCACATGCAGCTGTGTCTTTACCCGGGAGAATCCCTTTCAGCTATGCATAATTGACGAGTGTTCCCGTCCAAATCCAGTTTTGCTGTTAAGTGAAGTGGCTTGAATTAATTTCTGCTCTCAACCTAATTGAATTGCAGTACCCAGCCCCCTGAAGAGCGGCATTTAATTTGGAAAAACACAAATATGATGTAAAGTGGGATTGTACGTTTTTAAATTATTTGGGGAGCGCGCTAGCGAGCTATAGCCTTGTTGATATGCTATGTTTAGAGCTCTGGGTAAGGCATATGTGTACAAGACATAAACCAAAATGTACAGTATTTACCAGAAAGCAATAAATAAATAAAATTGTGTCTTTTTCATTTTTTATTAATCGGGAGTGATGTGTGTGGGTCATTTCTGAGATGCGATGGCATTTAGGCATGGCATTTTAGAAAATAATTACTTAATTTTTATAGATTATTAAAAATATATAGATATTTGGGTACCTCTTCCCATTCTAAATCAAATAATATGGCAGCTTAATGACTAATGAATGGTTACCGTTATGATCACATGCCACTGTAGGATTATTTTATGTATCATTATGACATGTGGGGAGATGCCAAAGGTAAAATGTAATAAACATGTTTGATATTGTATAATTAAGAAACATGTTTAAATAAGAAATGTAGACATTAAGTGTATGCTATGTTTTAAATGAATGCATGTGTTCTTTCACAGAGGCTTTCAACAGTGTGCATTGCATTAGTTCTGTTTTAAGAAGGGGGCCTGCGCTACGCAGCCAATAGAATGATAGAATGAAAAGGCTTCATATAGAAAAAGCATTCATGACCTTTTGGAGTGGACATTATGTGACAGCTGGATGTTGAAAAAGAAGGACGGTGCAGAACTAAAATAAGTTAGGAATGTGCGCATGTTTGTTTATTTGTGTGTATAAAAGAGACATCTTAGCCAGAGGGAGTCAGTCTTTGTCTCTTTGGAAAAAGGCTCGGCTTTGTTTTTTAAATAAAGTCTAAATTCTTAAATTCACAGGCTCTGATGTCTTGAGAGATATTTTTGAGTTAATTATCTAGTAAAATGTTTCTACAACATAATTGGCGCCCAACGTGGGGCTTGATAGGGATCAGTGACGGTATGTATTTGCGGTTGTGAAACGGCTTGGACGGACCATACAAACAAAAGCGGCCGCTTTTAAAAGGTAAGCCAAGTTCTTACTAATATAGTACAAACGTTTGTGTGGTCCGATCCGGGGCTCGGCAACATCTAAAGAAATACCAAGTAGGTCTCTCCAAATTTAAGAACCAGAAAGTTAGACACTAGGAGCTTTTGAATTTAAGAATACATGTTGCTGTTGTTTGTCTGAACCGTCTGTTCAATTGATTTGATTCATTTGATTCAGTTGATTCATCTTGCTGATTGCTCTGTCTGGGTCATTTTGACATGGGTGGTTGTACGGCTGGTTGAGCGATCAGACAATAACATGTTAAGTCCTACAGATACCGCTTTAGACGTGTTGGGGAAGTGAATCGTCTTGAGGACTGCATAGGTAGGCAGAAATCCTGGGGTAATACCGCTTCTTTTTCTGTGTTGAGGAAGTGTAACAGAAAAATTAGGGCAGAATTGACAGGTCACTTAGGAAAGTGTAGTATTAATAGAAATCTTGTGGATACCGCTTTGGATAGCTATAATTAGCATTCCATTGGCCTGAACAGACAAGTGACTACTTACGGATACCGCTCTGATGATAAATTCTTTGTTAGAGGTCTGTACGGGTAAGTAGTGAATCATCCTGTGTTGTGATGATGTCAATATTATGTAGGGTCTATCAGGAAAAAAAGTTAGGTCATCCTGAGTAGGTGAACGGGTTAAATAGCTACAAGGGCTTCCAAATTTTGATAAAGTGTTATATATAGAGTAGGTCTGCTCATCTGTGTGAGTGAGAATATAATATTAAATCCTGTAAGTAGATAGTCTTTCTGTAAGGAAGGGAAATCTATTTGAGGTTGTTTGAAGCTTCTGTCTGATGGAGAAAGGTTTGCCCAATCTCACATTAGGAAAGAGAAGAATAAATGGTGCGTGGATATTCATTGAACAACTGAGTGTAGAAAATTCACGTTACCAGGAGGGGTAGAATAAATCCTGTTGGAGGAACAGGTCACGTTTATTGGTGTGGTCATATGACGTCTATGCATTGTATTTTGATACATCTGTTAGAGTATGTTTCGGACGATATATTTAGAAACGTTAGAGGTAATGCAGTATTATGATAAATTGACTACGTAAAATAATAAAATTATAGGTGTTGACTTGTTCAAAAACGTAGGTGGATGTGGAAATGGGAGAGAGTACATAGGACATGTGGTAGAATTAAGCAATATAATAAACTATCTATTATTTCAGAAGCATATATATAATTCATTTGGTTAGGTTGTTAGATCTGTTTCCAAATCAATGAATGTGGGGTTTGACTTGTTGACTGCTAAGTTGATTACGTTGAGCGTGTGAGAACTGTGTCCTTCAGAACTATTTTCTGATAAAGTGTGGTATGTTCCAGATACTAATACTACTGACCATTATCATTGGAATAACAGAGGATTAACTTGTCATTTCGATAAAGCATAGATTCTGCATCGCTGAACAGAGTCTAGGGTTTCTAAGTATAGTTTAGCTATAGTTGTGGGGTGTTTAGATTGAAGGAACAGTCAGGATAAGATTGGAAGATCTAGTAGCCTGCGTCTTTTCAGACTGAAGGACTCACTTATTCAACGGGAAAGGAGGAGTGTCTATAGTCTAAATCAGAAAGGACAGTTACATTTGAATAGCGGACTGGCAATTTGGATAAGAGATTTGGCCATAATTTGAATTGTTTAGGTAGACTGGAATGAAAGTAAGGTAGTTTAATATATGAATATACATATATTATTAGTTATTGTTGGGATGTGAATAGACTTTACTAATGCCATGAATTAGTTTCCGGTTAAAAGAGAGTCATACTTGTTTGACTGTATCGAGCTGAAATAGTTATTTAAAGAAAGTTTGAATAGCTGGATGGAAAACATTTATTTGACAAAATTCTAATTGTTATTACTTTATTCTATGGTTTGCGTGACATCAGTAATGTATGCGAATATTTGGTGAATTTTAGAATGATAATGTATTTTCATTACGTGAACTAGGGGATGCAAGGAGCTTTGGCTTTTTTGCTGAGGGAATAGCATCAATTTATAGTGGGTTCTGGATTTGTTGAATAAACAAACTTATATTTTAAACTAAAGTAATGCAATAGGCTACAATTATAACATTATCAGAAAAAGGCACTATATGCTCATCTGTGGTCCGCTGTAGCTCAGTTGGTAGAGCACGGTGCTTGCAACGCCAGGGTTGGGTGTTCGATTCCCAAGGGGGGCTAGTATAAGTATAGAAAGGTATGAGCTCATGAATGGAGTGTTGTTTGGAAAAAGAGCATCTGCTAAAATGATAATGGGTATGGAGAGGAGAGTACGTGGTAGTCATTGAATAAGGTTTTGTTAGATTAAACAAATGACAATAGTGGAAGGTGTAGTTAACTTAATAAAATGGGTTATTATCTAGTGTCTTCTAAGTGGGAGTTTTCTTTTAAGGATTGATGGGAGTCTCCTATATTATTAGGTTAGGGGTAAAGTAGGGCGACGTATCAAACAATTTTAAATGGATGCTGGGGTTAATGATTGTTGATGAGATAGGACTGGGGATATATGTATGATGTTTTGTGTGTAATTACTATCTTTGGATTGTTGATTATATGTTAACGACATGTATACTTTCTCTTCCAGGAACATGGGGATTTCTTTAGTGGGAGGTTTAAAAAGTCTGTAGGCTAGGGTGGAACTAGATAGTAAAATTAAGTAGTTTTATTTTTAGGTTGTCATAGGGAGCTACAAAAATAAATAAGGCCTGGCCATTTTTGTTTGTTTATTGTTTTACTGTATGGTGTTCAAATAACCACAAACAAACTACTTAGTATGAAAAGTTAGTTGTATAGGATTTTTATTTCTATTTGGTTTTTTTGACAGGATGGAAGTGAAATATCTTAAAGGGGCATACACATGTAATTTGGGTTATTTACTGAGGGATAAGTAAATATGTATGATTTATTTTGAAAAGAGCTGTACTAAGGAATTACAACATCTATGAAAGGTTTTGATGGTTGTTAGAAGTAGTAGACTATAGGATGAAACAATTCATTGAATGATTTCAATGACCTCTGAAATCTGTCCTGGCTTCATAGTGTGACCTGATCACCCGCACTATGAATTCTAGAGGCATGCTGAATTAGGGGGTTAGATAAAATAAGGATAATTGTGAAGAAGTTTACAAATTGGAAAAATCCTATATATAAATTAGTCTAAACAGGACAAGGATGAAGTGAGAGAGTTAGTCCTGAAGGAGAAGTATTCCTTGAATAGTGTTATAGAATACAGTTAAGTAAAGATATGCTCAAGGGTTGTCATTTTAAGGTTAGTTATTATGTTAGGTTTGATAGGCAACATTGTTTTGTTTTGTTTTTTGTACACATGAATCACGATGTGATGTATGTGTCCAAGGGGGGAAGTATGCAAGGAGTATTAAGGATGTGAGCAGTAGTAATAATGTGTTATGGGTTAGGTTAAATCATTTTTGTTTTTGTAATAGGAGGCATGGTGTAGAGGTGGTCTGTCTATGAAATAAGTGGATGACAACAAGCTGGAAGCAGGTGTGCTTCATAATCTCAAGGCTTCTCTTGACGGATGAGAGGACAGGAGTAGCATACTGTGTCTCACCTAACATAACAATGTTCTTAAGATTTTATTTTCATGAGTGAAGATAACTCTGCCCAACTGAGTAGGATAATCTGAGTATTTTCTGTGCCCTGGAGACTATGTGATGGCAAAAGACTACAGAAGAAAGAGCTGGAAAGACCCTATGTGGAGGGGCCTGCACCAGGGTTGTAGGCTACCTTAATGATGGTAAAAGTGGTGGAGACAGATACTAAGATCCATGTTCCCCACTATAGGAGTGTTCCAACCTCAGCCATTGGGTAGCATTGTTGTCTTTTGTGTGTGTCTGTGCTTGTGTCTTTGCAGCAGTAACTCTGAGCTTCCCTATGGAAAGGCTGAAAGAAGGACACTTTTCACAGACCGATGTTGATAGATTGAGAGGGACTTTGGCTGATCCGGAGACCCTAGTGACGGGGGAAGGTTAACAACAGAAGTGACCTACATATCGTTGTCCAGGTTATACCAACGATGGTACTGATAGAGGGGAGTATTGGGTATCATCTTAACCATTGTACCAGAGTGAGGGAACTGATGATTGAGAGATCCCAGACCTCCAAGACGCACCAGATATCCTTATCATTGATTAATATGTACTAGACTAGTTACCTGAGAATAAGGGGAATGGAGTACTGATAATAAAATAAAGAGCAGAAGAACAAGACATAGAAGGGATATAGGCAGGAGTAGAATGTAGATTCTTGCACAGGCAGGAACCATAACTAAAAATACAGGAAGGGATCACTATTAAAATACAAGGGTTAAATAGTATTGGTGTGTGAGAAACCAGCACAACGAGTATGGGGAAGTCACATGGGGTAGTGTGACCTTAGGGTAATGAAAGAAAGAGACAGGTGAATCATAGACATAAGGAAAACAGTCCAATACTTAGATAAACAATTTGATGTAGTATTTGGTGTTAGATTTCCAGGGGAAAGTGTTATTAGAAGAGAGAAGTATAAGCAAGTGTTAGAATAGGAACAAGGAAAGGGAAACTTAATGTCAAATAGAGTATGAGAAAAATATAGGAATGTTACAATAAAACAATTGGGTTATATAATTTGGGAAGAATTCAAGGGAGAATGTGAAACATAATGATTTGTCATGTAGATGATGTTACTAGGGATGTTTTGGATTGGAGGTTGACTCAACTGAACTGTTATGATCTGTCCTTTCCTGAGGTTACAACGGATGGTGTCGTAATGCATTGCAGAGATCAATTGGCTCAGAACGGTGTAAACCTCAATAAAAACCAAAAATCCTCTACTCGGCTGAAGAGGAACAACAAAGGCGTTGAAGATGTTCCTGTCTGACCCACCTCTGACCTGAATCCAACATCAAATCAAAGCAATCAAATGCTTTCTCTTTTGTGCTTTCAAGAATGTGAGGAAAGATGTCTATGCAAATGCAACATTCATCCTAGTTTGGGTATACTGGTTTGCACAGGGACAAAACAGGATGATGGTGGAGGTGTGGTGGTTCAGGTGTGACATTGGAATATGAACTATGAAGAACTATGAAGGACATAATGAAGACGCCAGGAGATTGAGTGCCGGTAGAGGAAGGGAGTGTTTGTTGATTAAGGAGGTATTATACACTACTAAATTTATAGTAATTGGGACAATGCATTAGGGTACTGATCTGATGTAATTCTTGGTATGAGGAAGTTAATGCTAGAATTATTATAATATAAATGTACATTCGGCCAGTATCGATATGTGCCAAGGTGGAGTTTGTGTTATGTTTGGAGATGAATGTTGTACTTTTATCCCCAATAATACTGCCCCGGATGGTTCTTTCACGGAAGCAATGACTAAACTCAAGTGACTACGAAAAGAGGTTAAGGATAATGCTGGGTATGATGTTCATGTTTGGGACTGGATGGAATTAACTTTGGGAAAATGGGGTGCAATGTTTACAAAAATGGGAATAATGATAGGAATATCACTTGTAGTAATGGGAGTAGTGTTTTGTTGTATACTACCTCTGATCAAATCACTTTTGATTCAAACCACAGTAAAACAAATGACTGTACAGACAAATGTTACTATTTCAGCCAAAGAAATACACCCAGTTCAGGGAGTTCCAGGACAGTATGTTAATAAATTTGGGAAATCTTGTAATGTTAAAGGAGGACCAATGGACTGTCCATTTGGGAATCCTGAATGTCTGTATGGAGTTGTTCCTGGGGGTGGATGGGTCTGTCATGGTTACAAAGCCCAACAGGAAAATGTGGAGGTTAATTTAGAGGAGAACCTTCCTGACTTGTATCCTATACCTGACTGGGCTCTGGGTCCTCATCAGGATGGGTCAAGTAATGAGGAAGATATATTGGGTTGAATATGTGTGTGTGAAGTGAAACCAAATGTGGCAAGGCTAAGAATAAGTAACTGCATATGCTTACATATATTTGGTAATTAATCTTTGTATTATTTGGGACAATATTGGAATGTCCCATAGGGGGGATATGTAGGATTATTTTATGTATCATTATGACATGTGGGGAGATGCCAAAGGTAAAATGTAATAAACATGTTTGATATTGTATAATTAAGAAACATGTTTAAATAAGAAATGTAGACATTAAGTGTATGCTATGTTTTAAATGAATGCATGTGTTCTTTCACAGAGGCTTTCAACAGTGTGCATTGCATTAGTTCTGTTTTAAGAAGGGGGCCTGCGCTACGCAGCCAATAGAATGATAGAATGAAAAGGCTTCATATAGAAAAAGCATTCATGACCTTTTGGAGTGGACATTATGTGACAGCTGGATGTTGAAAAAGAAGGACGGTGCAGAACTAAAATAAGTTAGGAATGTGCGCATGTTTGTTTATTTGTGTGTATAAAAGAGACATCTTAGCCAGAGGGAGTCAGTCTTTGTCTCTTTGGAAAAAGGCTCGGCTTTGTTTTTTAAATAAAGTCTAAATTCTTAAATTCACAGGCTCTGATGTCTTGAGAGATATTTTTGAGTTAATTATCTAGTAAAATGTTTCTACAACACCACCAGTAGGAGTAGCAACACCAAGGACGATAACATCAATGACACATTTGAGGTAATTGAGGATTTTATTAGATGGGGCCACAGATTTTCATGAACCCTTTTAAAATCATTTGCTAAAGCGATATAATTAATCATTTTTCTCACAATTTCCCTTCATTTAAATTGAGTAACACCAAGAACACTTTTTATTCAGACACACCAAATTATTAATGGAATCCTCAAATGTATGATTTTGCAGATTAGAGGCTGTGTGTGTGTTCTCCTAGGAAAATTCTGAGACAGTTTGCCATTATTTTTACATTTTAGTCATTTAGCAGACGCTCTTATGCAGAGCCACTTACAGTTAGTGAGTGCATACATATTTATTATTTTCATACTGGCCCTCCATGGGAATCGAACCCACAACCCTGGCGTTGCAAGCGCCATGCTCTACCATCTGAGCTACACGGGACCATCACTGGGAAACTCCTTGCACTTCAATCCATGTACTAGAACTGCTCTACAAGTTCTCCCTCTTCATTCCCCCTTCTATGTCTCCACTCCTCTCAAAGACTTGTTCCCATTGTGCTGTCTGACCCCCATCCGCTCCTTCACCCCCCCCCCCATCTCCCCTTTTCCTCCAATCCCCACTCCTTCCCCTCCCCCACTCCTTCCCCTCTCCTCTCCCCCACTCCTTCCCCTCTCCCCTCCCCCACTCCTTCCCCTCTCCCCGGGCCTGAGGAAGAAAGATCTCGACCAAGAAAACAAAGAATATCAACGGTCATTGAGGTGTGTGCACGCGCACGTGTAAAGTAACATGAGACCGCACAAAAGAGTTAAAACACACTGGCCCATGGCTGAGCTTGATTGATAATGGGTTGAATGATTGTGAGCTAGTATGTCCATCTATTGGTCGTTACACCAGGTAAGGGCTTCCTGAGGTGAAAAGGCCATTTGAGATTCAAATTGGCACGGGATACATCTCAATAGTCTAAAGTGGCCTCTCCTTGTTCCCTCCTTCATCTGCACTGTTCAGCAAATTGGCCAAAGCAATATGGAAGATGCCTACCAGGACTTTGCTTTCACCTGATAAGTTATTTCACACCAGTGCAGATGACGGGAAGAAGATTGTAGTCATTCAATCTATTTTGTCTTGTGTATAACATGTATTTTTGTGATGGTGCAGCTATGATGTCCAAATACAAATTTGTCCTTGTGGACCATAACATCTACAGTGGGGAAAAAAAGTATTTAGTCAGCCACCAATTGTGCAAGTTCTCCCACTTAAAAAGATGAGAGAGGCCTGTAATTTTCATCATAGGTACACGTCAACTATGACAGACAAAATGAGAAAAAGAATTCCAGAAAATCACATTGTAGGATTTTTAATGAATTTATTTGCAAATTATGGTGGAAAATAAGTATTTGGTCAATAACAAAAGTTTCTCAATATTTTGTTATATACCCTTTGTTGGCAATGACACAGGTCAAACGTTTTCTGTAAGTCTTCACAAGGTTTTAACACACTGTTGCTGGTATTTTGGCCCATTCCTCCATGCAGATCTCCTCTAGAGCAGTGATGTTTTGGGGCTGTCACTGGGCAACACGGACTTTCAACTCCCTCCAAAGATTTTCTATGGGGTTGAGATCTGGAGACTGGCTAGGCCACTCCAGGACCTAGAAATGCTTCTTACGAAGCCACTCCTTCCTTGCCCGGGCGGTGTGTTTGGGATCATTGTCATGCTGAAAGACCCAGCCACATTTCATCTTCAATGCCCTTGCTGATGGAAGGAGGTTTTCACTCAAAATCTCACGATACATGGCCCCATTCATTCTTTCCTTTACACGGATCAGTCGTCCTGGTCCCTTTGCAGAAAAACAGCCCCAAAGCATGATGTTTCCACCCTCATGCTTCACAGTAGGTATGGTGTTCTTTGGATGCA
This sequence comes from Coregonus lavaretus, assembly GCF_964263955.1. NCBI lineage: Eukaryota > Metazoa > Chordata > Actinopteri > Salmoniformes > Salmonidae > Coregonus > Coregonus lavaretus. The sequence goes on along the minus strand of NW_028157062.1, from coordinate 19,561 downwards.
ACTCAGCATTCTTTGTCCTCCAAACACGACGAGTTGAGTTTTTACCAAAAAGTTATATTTTGGTTTCATCTGACCATATGACATTCTCCCAATCCTCTTCTGGATCATCCAAATACACTCTAGCAAACTTCAGACGGGCCTGGACATGTACTGGCTTAAGCAGGGGGACACGTCTGGCACTGCAGGATTTGAGTCCCTGGCGGTGTAGTGTGTTACTGATGGTAGGCTTTGTTACTTTGGTCCCAGCTCTCTGCAGGTCATTCACTAGATCCCCCCGTGTGGTTCTGGGATTTTTGCTCACTGTTCTTGTGATCATTTTGACCCCACGGGGTGAGATCTTGCGTGGAGCCCCAGATCGAGGGAGATTATCAGTGGTCTTGTATGTCTTCCATTTCCTAATAATTGCTCCCACAGTTGATTTCTTCAAACCAAGCTGCTTACCTATTGCAGATTCAGTCTTCCCAGCCTGGTGCAGATCTACAATTTTGTTTCTGGTGTCCTTTGACAGCTCTTTGGTCTTGGCCATAGTGGAGTGTGGAGTGTGACTGTTTGAGATTGTGGACAGGTGTCTTTTATACTGATAACAAGTTCAAACAGGTGCCATTAATACAGGTAACGAGTGGAGGACAGAGGAGCCTCTTAAAGAAGAAGTTACAGGTCTGTGAGAGCCAGAAATCTTGCTTGTTAGTAGGTGACCAAATACTTATTTTCCACCATAATTTGCAAATAAATTCATAAAAAATCCTACAAAGTGATTTTCTGGATAATTTTTTCTCAATTTGTCTGTCATAGTTGACGTGTACCTATGATGAAAATTACAGGCCTCTCTCATCTTTTTAAGTGGGAGAACTTGCACAATTGGTGGCTGACTAAATACTTTTTTTCCCCACTGTATATTATCTTCCCTTATCATTTAAATGGGTAGTTTACCCAGAAACCACATTTGCCCACATTTCCTATTCTTGTATATACTATACTTTGGAAATGCTGATATCTTCAATTACTTCCTGAAGACAATGATTGCTCTTCAAAAAATGTCATCATTCATCACGATAGTTGAGCTTGGCCTCTCTTCCAGGCCTTCGATTCCCACAACTGTATTTTTTTTTTTTTTTTTTTTTTACAAAACTCACTTTGAAGCTTGAAGACAGGGAACGACATTGCCAGTGCCACAAAGCATCTTCCCAGTGAGCACAGGACGTTAAAAAGAGTGGGCCGAGAGGACATGGGGAGAGTAGAGAGAGTGAGCGGGAGGGAAAGAAAACAGACATGTACGCTGCTTGCTAGAGCTGTCACAACACAGTGGATGTATCCCTCGAATGCATCCCTCGCCTGCTAGGAAGTTCCAACCACTGTAGACAGTGGTGAAAATTGTAATCCACAGACATATGTTTAAATAACATGAATCACAAACCGAGTGGTTATGAACAAGAAAATCAAACCTTTGCACAAATTGTACAACCTTAGTGTGGTTGTTTTTCTATGTGTGACCATGAGCCATTTTGTCTAAAAGTTAGTGAAGTGTGTTGCATTCCTCCTGCTGTGAAGCAGCATAGGAAATAGCTGTGCTACAGTGCATTCGGAAATTATTCAGACCTGTGACATTTTCCAAATGTTGTTACGTTACAGCCTTATTCTAAAATTGATTAAATTGTTTTTTTCCTCATCAATCTACACACAATAGCCCATAATGACAAAGCTAAAACATGTTTTTAGAAATGTTTGCAAATGTATAAAAATAAAGAAAACAGAAATATCACATTTACATAAGTATTTAGACCCTTTTCTATGAGACTCGAAATTGAGCTCAGGTGCATCCTGTTTCCATTGATCATCCTTGAGATGCTTCTACAACTTGATTGGAGTCCACCTGTGGTAAATTCAATTGATTGGACATGATTTGGAAAGGCACACATCTGTCTATATAAGGTCCCAGAGTTGACATTGCATGTCAGAGCAAAAACCAAGCTATGAGGTCGAAGGAATTGTCCGTAGAGCTCAGAGACAGGATTGTGTCGAGGCACAGATCTGGGGAAGGGTAGCAAAACATTTCTGCAGCATTGAAGGTCCCCAAGAACACAGTGGCCTCCATCATTCTTAAATGGAAGAAGTTTGGAACCACAAAGACTCTTCCTAGAGCTGGCCGCCCGGTCAACTGAGCAATCGGGGAAGAAGGGCCTTGGTCAGGGAGGTTACCAAGAACCCGATGGTCACTTTGACAGAGCTCTAGAGTTCCTGTGTGGAGATGGGAGAACCTTCCAGAAGGACCACCATCTCTGCAGCACTCCACCAATCAGGCCTTTATGGTAGAGTGGCCAGACGGAAGCCACTCCTCAGTAAAAGGCACATGACAGCCCGCTTGGAGTTTTCCAAAAGGCACCTAAAGACTCTTAGACCATGAGAAACAAGATTGAACTCTTTGGCCTGAATGCCAAGCGTCACGTCTGAAGGAACCCTGTCACCATCCTTACACTGAAGCATGGTGGTGGCAGCGTCATGCTGTGGGGATGTTTTTCAGCAGCAGGGACTGGGAGACTAGTCAGGATCGAGGCAAAGCTGTACGGAGCAAAGTACACAGAGATCCTTGACGAAAACCTGCTCCAGAGCGCTCTGGACTTCAGACTGGGGCGAAGGTTCACCTTCTAACAGGACAACGACCCTAAGCACACAGCCAAGACAACGCAGGAGTGGCTTTGGGACAAGTCTCTGAATGTCCTTAAGTGGCCCAGCCAGTCCGGACTTGAACCTGATAGAACATCTATGGAGAGACCTGGAAATAGCTGTGCAGCAACGCTCCCCTCCAACCTGACAGAGCTTGAGAGGATCTGCAGAGCGGAATGGGAGAAACTCCCCAAATACAGGTGTCAAGCTTGTAGCATCATACCCAAGAAAACTCGAGGCTGTAATCGCTGCCAAAGGTGCTTCAACAAAGTACTGAGTAAAGGGTCTGAATACTTATGTAAATGTGATATTTCTAACAACCTGCTTTTGCTTTTATTATGGGGTATGGTGTGCAGATTGATGAGGGAAAAAAACAATTTAATCAATTATAGAATGTTGTAACGTAACAAAATGTGGAACAAGTCAAGGAGTCTGAATACTTTCCGAATGCACTGTATATATTTCTTAATTTTTTTGTGGGGTGGGGTGTACCCCCACGCCAACCCTTCACGTCCACCACAGTTTGGGAACAACTGCCTTAGAGGTTGTCAGGGGATTGGCTTGGGGCAAACACAGCTTTAGAAAGTGTGTGTGTGACATTGCCTCCAGGGGAGCGAGAGCGAGAGTGTGTGTGTGTCGTCCGTGAGACAGACTCGTGGGCGGGGGTCCATCCATATATTATTTATCAAGCTGCTGGGTGCTGTCTGAGGCAAAGGCTCATGGGTAATGATTGAAATGCACACTTTTTGAAACATGAGTCAGGTGTGGTTTAGATCACTTGCGTGTGTGTGTCTGTCCATCCGTGCATGTCCTCTTGCATGCGTTTGACTGCTGCCAGAATCTACTGTATAAAAATCCCCTTCTGTTAAACTAATAACGTTACATAAAGTTGGAGGAGATTGAAAACAGATTTCAAGGAGCTGCAGTTGGCCAACAGTGTAATCGGTGGGGATGTATTTTTTATGAGTCCACTGACACACACACACACACACACTCACAGAGAGAGAGAGTCCCAGACACAAAGGGGACCGGTCTAGGCAAACTAGCCCAGAAACAACCTGAACTAGGGCAGCAGCCAGACCTCCCTCCATGGTTCTGTCTGGATCTCCTGCCTCTGCTGTCTTACAGTACATTCCACTGTTTGGCCTTGCTAGTAAAGGAACTAGCCTAACAATAGCCAGGACACAGGAGTTGGCTAAAGGCCTTGCTAGTAAAGAAACTAGCCTAACAATAGCCAGGACACAGGAGTTGGCTAAAGGCCTTGCTAGTAAAGAAACTAGCCTAACAATAGCCAGGACACAGGAGTTGGCTAAAGAAGTAGAAACAGACTGGCAACCAGGCTATGAAGGAAGCAGGGATTGTTTGTTGTGTACTTTACATTGGCAGTGAACTGTATCCCAGTGTTGTGCTAGTCTTGTATCAGGTTGTGTATCTACTATTGTTTGTATAGGAGTATGAGGGACCGTGTGTGTGTGTATGTGAGTGAGAGAGAGAGAGAACATACATTGTTTTATTTTCTTTAGTCTGAGTGCATATGTGTGTGTGCTGTCTCTCTCTGTATGTTTATCTCTGGGGTGATGCAGCCTTGTGGGTCATGTCGGGTCACCAGCGGGTCATGTCGGGTCACTGGCTGTCTATGAGCTTCTGTCAGCTCACATGTTCTCAGTAGCATCTTGCCGACCCGCGGAGCCTGTCCTGCTCTACACTCTGCTAGCTACAGTATATGTGAGTATACTACAATGTCTTTAGAAGAACTGCTAACTTTTTCTGGTATACACTACCGGTCAAAAGTTTTAGAACACCTACTCATTCAAGGTTTTTTCTTTATTGTTACTATTTTTACATTGTAGAATAATAGTGAAGACATCAAAACTATGAAATAACACATTTGGAATCATGTAGAAACCAAAAAATTTTTTAACAAATCAAAATATATTTTATATTTGAGATTCTTCAAATAGCCAACCTTTGCCTTGATGACAGCTTTGCACACTCTTGGCATTCTCTCAACCAGCTTCACCTGGAATGCTTTTCCAACAGTCTTGAAGGAGTTCCCACATATGCTGAGCACTTGTTGGCTGCTTTTCCTTCATTCTGCGGTCCGTCTCATCCCAAACCATCTCAATTGGGTTGAGGTCGGGGGATTGTGGAGGCCAGGTCATCTGATGCAGCACTCCATCACGCTCCTTCTTGGTAAAATATCCCTTACACAGCCTGGAGGTGTGTTGGGTCATTGTCCTGTTGAAAAACAAATGATAGTCCCACTAAGCCCAAACCAGATGGGATGGCGTATCGCTGCAGAATGCTGTGGTAGCCATGCTGGTTAAGTGTGCCTTGAATTCTAAATAAATCACAGACAGTGTCACCAGCAAAGCACCCCCACACCATAACACCACCTCCTCCATGCTTTACGGTGGGAAATACACATGTGGAGATCATCCGTTCACCCACACCGCGTCTCACAAAGGCACAGCGGTTGGAACCAAAAATCTCAAATTTGGACTCCAGACCAAACAACAAATTTCCACCGATCTAATGTCCATTGCTCGTGTTTCTTGGCACAAGCATGTCTCTTCTTCTTATTGGTGTTCTTTAGTAGTGGTTTCTTTGCAGCAATTTGACCATGAAGGCCTGATTCACACAGTCTCCTCTGAACAGTTGATGTTGAGATGTGTCTGTGAAGCATTTATTTGGGCTGCAATTTCTGAGGCTGGTTACTCTAATTAACTTATCCTCTGCAGCAGAGGTAACTCTGGGTCTTCCATTCCTGTGGCGGTCCTCATGAGAGCCAGTTTCATCATAGCGCTTGATGGTTTTTGCGAGTGCACTTGAAGAAACTTTCACAGTTCTTGAAATGTTCCGTATTGACTGACCTTCATGTCTTAAAGTAATGATGGATTGTTGTTTCTTACCGCTTATTTGAGCTGTTCTTGCCATAATATGGACTTGGTCTTTTACCAAATAGGGTTATCTTCTGTATACCCCCCCACCTTGTCACAATACAACTGATTTGCTCAAACGCATTAAAAGTTAAAGAAATTCCACAAATTAACTTTTAAGAAGGCCCACCTGTTAATTGAAATGTGTTCCAGGTGACTACCTCATGAAGCTGGTTGAGAGAATGCCAAGAGTGTGCAAAGCTGTCATCAAGACAAAGAGTGGCTATTTGAAAAATAAAAAAATATATTTTGATTTGTTTAACACTTTTTGGTTACTACATGATTCCATATGTGTTATTTCATAGTTTTGATGTCTTCACTGTTATTCTACAATGTAGAAAATAGTAAAAATAAAGAAAAACACTTGAATGAGTAGGTGTTCTAAAACTTTTGACCAGTGGTGTACATTAGGCTTAAAACAGAGAGAGACAGGCTGACAGTCAGTCAGACAGACAGGCAGACAGACAGAGCTACACAAGGACAATCCCCCTAAAACAGAAAGAAAGCAACTCGGCAGAGGAAAAGGTACATTGAAAAGTACAGCTACATATAATAACTAATACACACACAGGCATAACTGTTTTTACAGTTTCCCCCAGTATCAAGAAGCTACGAAGAGATACTCATTTTGATAATAGTGAGGTAGGCAGAATGACGGACGTTGTCCACACTTTGTCTCACACTATAATAACCTGCTCCTTCACCCTCTCTGGCTTCAAAGGGGAAGTTCATCAGAAATACATTGCCTTTGTTTCCTCCAAGCTGAGCTGGGCCACATCTAGCATTACCTCATCCATCTAACCCCCCTCCCTCACCCAGCCCTTGTTTACTGAAGTCACACACTCCATGATGGAGGTGGGAGGACAGGGGAGGGAGGGAGAGGAAGGACAGGCGAGGCTTGAGGGAGGGAGGGAGGGAGGCAGGCAGGGGGAGATGGATGGAGAGGAGGGGTGACAGCCCCCATGAAACGGCTGACTTGGCAGGAGGATCAGTTGAGCAGCAGATGCTGCTTGCACACACGCTTGCACACAGACAAAAACATGTACACACACACACATACACACACACACAGACATGTACACACACACAGACACAAACATGTACATACACACACAGACACGTACACACACACAGACACGAACACGTACACAGACACGTACAGACACACACAGACACGTACACACACACAGACACGAACACGTACATAGACACAGACACATACACACACAGACACATACACACACAGACACGTACACACACAGAGACACGTACACACACACACAGACACGTACACACAAGCTCTTTTTGTCTGTTACTGTTCCAGCCCTGGGGGAGCTGAACCCTGACCTCTACCTCGGCTCAACAGGCTGGGGTTTCTGTTACTCTGCATATGGCTCAGTCTGGGGCTGCCTGACTGCTGCATCTCTCTCTCTCTCTCTCTGCTCCTCTCTCTCTTGCGCCTCTCTCTGCATCTCTTTCTCTGTCCCGCTCTCTCTATCTAGCTCTCTCTCTCTCCAGTCTCCGGTCCTCTCTGTCTCCCCTCGCCCTCCCTCCTATTCTCCATCTTCCTCTCTCTCTCTCTCTGTCCCTGTCTCAGTCCATCTTCCTCTCTCTCTCTGTCCCTGTCTCAGTCCATCTTCCTCTCTCTCTCTGTCCCTGTCTCAGTCCATCTCCCTCTCTCTCTGTCCCTGTCTGTCCATCTTCCTCTCTCTCTCTGTCCCTGTCTCAGTCCATCTTCCTCTCTCTCTCCCTCCCTGTCTCAGTCCATCTTCCTCTCTCTCTCTCTCCCTGTCTCAGTCCATCTTCCTCTCTCTCTCCCTCCCTGTCTCAGTCCATCTTCCTCTCTCTCTCCCTCCCTGTCTCAGTCCATCTTCCTCTCTCGCTCTGTCCCTGTCTCAGTCCATCTTCCTCTCTCGCTCTGTCCCTGTCTCAGTCCATCTTCCTCTCTCTCTCTCTCTCTCTCTCTCTCTCTCTCTCTCTCTCTCTCTCTCTCTCTCTCTCTCTCTCCCTGTCTCAGTCCATCTTCCTCTCTCTCTCCCTGTCTCAGTCCATCTTCCTCTCTCTCCCTGTCTCAGTCCTTCTTCCTCTCTCTCCCTGTCTCAGTCCATCTTCCTCTCTCCCTTGCTCCTATCCATCTCACTCCTTCCATCTCTCCCTGTCTCCTTTCTTCCTGTGTTAATGCATTACAGACATCAGTGGCAGCATGTTGAGACAATGGCAGGCTAATGGGTTTCACAGAGCTGCTTGGCTTTACTTTGTGTTCACTTCAGGTTTTCTAGACAAAGGCCAGTTTGCAAAGTGTGCGGACTCCACATACACAGAGATCGAGACACACACACGTCTCAGCTCACTTACACACACTGTCCGTCAGCCAGGATTACACACTCATTACAGTCTTAGACACACACACACACACACACACAGGATGCATTATGTCATGGCTTGGGGTGCTTTGTCAATGTACTTCATATTGTCTGCTGCATGGACCTAGCTCTGGCACCCTCTGTCTCTCTGTTTCTCTCTGTTCCCTCACTGGCCAGTCAGAGGAGCGTGCTGTGGGTGTTGTGAGTCAGAGGCTAATTGCCAGGTCAGTGTGCCAGCGAGTGCCAGCAGCCGTCTGTGTGCCCACTAGGATACGTCTCTCACGCCTCCCCTCTAATACCACTTGCCCTCTCCTCTCTCCTTCTCTTCACCCACCACTCCCTGTGTCTGCCCGCTCTAGGGGTGCCCTCCCCGGCAGCTCTAACACAGCCGTTAGACAGAGAAACACTTGGCCTCGGAACAGGCAGACACACTTGACTGCTTCACCTTAACAAGCTCTTGAATCTCACTCATGTAGTAGAGACCTGTCTGTATGTGATGTGGGAGAATGGGCATGGTTCCATTGGCGCCACAAAGGATCTGAACAAGGAGGCTGAGCAGACCCGTCTCAAAGTGACATAGCCGACATAGAACTAAGTCAGAACTAATAGGGCATGATGAGAAAAACATACTGCATAGCAAATTTATGTCAAAACATTGACTTTAATTCATTCATCATTATGTGTAGAATCTGTATGACATTGCTATGTGTCCAGGTGTTTTGTAATGTTAAAGAATGGATCTATTTGAATAATCATTCTATGCGCTTCTCTCTCTGGGGTTACATTGTAGCTGGTGCCAGCGAAGTGATTGTGGGTCCACTGCCCTGCATGTTTGTGTGGGTCCACTGCCCTGCATGTTCATGTGTGTGTGTGAACAGGTTGTAGACCTGTAGATTCCGTATTCTTCAGAAGCATCTCACAGGAACACACATATATCAGTGAGGTGTGTGTGTGTGTGTGTGTGTGTCCCAGTTCTGTAACCGTCTCATGAGAACACACATACAGTCAGGAAGGGACTGGTCCAACATCACTCTCCACCCGGACTGGGACTAAACCCAACCCATTCAGGACCTTATGACCAATGTTAGGACCGGAGCAGCGCTAGCCAGGGAATAGCTGTCCTCACACACACACACACTGGGCCGTCTTCCCAGAGTGGCCGACAGAACATGGATCGCATCCTAGTCAAACACCTCAGCCCTAACAATGTGTCTCCGCACCTCTGTCTAAAACAGTATGTTTTTCCATTAATTCACAGGAGAATCCTCTGGAAGATTGATGAGAAGTCTTGGATTGTGTTTTGGTTCGTATTGAATACTCCCTTTCTTCCCCCACATACCAGTGAGCAATTCATTCTTGACATAATATTAGATACTTTGACATTTTCATTGGCATACACGCTTTCAGCAGATGATCTTGACCAGGAGAGCTCAACCTATAAATTACAACATTAGATTAGACTAGAAATAGTCCACTTTCTGAAGTAGTCTAAAGTATGTTTCCTCGACTCCAGCCATTTCAAATTTCTGCAGGATGCCTGGATTCGTTTGAGTTGGCAGTTTGAGTGATTGACAACGAGGAATGTTCCACACGATTTCACAACAGAAAAGGCCACTGTTTGTGGGCATGTAAAACGGTCCCATACATTAAGCTAACAGTAGCTAGCGACATCACAACATATTGGTATCATACTGTGATTCTGATCTGAGATAGAGCTTCTAGACTGCTTATTCAGAACTCAGTTAGGAGCTAACTACTGGAGGACTCCTGTTCTACTGCCCATTCAGAACTCAGTTAGGAGCTAACTACTGGGGGACTCCTGTTCTACTGCCCATTCAGAACTCAGTTAGGAGCTAACTACTGGAGGACTCCTGTTCTACTGCCCATTCAGAACTCTGTTAGGAGCTAACTACTGGGGGACTCCTGTTCTACTGCCCATTCAGAACTCAGTTAGGAGCTAACTACTGGAGGACTCCTGTTCTACTGCCCATTCAGAACTCAGTTAGGAGCTAACTACTGGAGGACTCCTGTTCTACTGCCCATTCAGAACTCCGTTAGGAGCTAACTACTGGGGGACTCCTGTTCTACTGCCCATTCAGAACTCAGTTAGGAGCTAACTACTGGAGGACTCCTGTTCTACTGCCCATTCAGAACTCAGTTAGGAGCTAACTACTGGGGGACTCCTGTTCTACTGCCCATTCAGAACTCCGTTAGGAGCTAACTACTGGAGGACTCCTGTTCTACTGCCCATTCAGAACTCCGTTAGGAGCTAACTACTGGAGGACTCCTGTTCTACTGCCCATTCAGAACTCAGTTAGGAGCTAACTACTGGGGGACTCCTGTTCTACTGCCCATTCAGAACTCAGTTAGGAGCTAACTACTGGAGGACTCCTGTTCTACTGCCCATTCAGAACTCAGTTAGGAGCTAACTACTGGAGGACTCCTGTTCTACTGCCCATTCAGAACTCAGTTAGGAGCTAACTACTGGAGGACTCCTGTTCTACTGCCCATTCAGAACTCCGTTAGGAGCTAACTACTGGAGGACTCCTGTTCTACTGCCCATTCAGAACTCAGTTAGGAGCTAACTACTGGAGGACTCCTGTTCTACTGCCCATTCAGAACTCAGTTAGGAGCTAACTACTGGAGGACTCCTGTTCTACTGCCCATTCAGAACTCAGTTAGGAGCTAACTACTGGGGGACTCCTGTTCTACTGCCCATTCAGAACTCTGTTAGGAGCTAACTACTGGAGGACTCCTGTTCTACTGCCCATTCAGAACTCAGTTAGGAGCTAACTACTGGAGGACTCCTGTTCTACTGCCCATTCAGAACTCCGTTAGGAGCTAACTACTGGAGGACTCCTGTTCTACTGCCCATTCAGAACTCAGTTAGGAGCTAACTACTGGGGGACTCCTGTTCTACTGCCCATTCAGAACTCTGTTAGGAGCTAACTACTGGAGGACTCCTGTTCTACTGCCCATTCAGAACTCAGTTAGGAGCTAACTACTGGAGGACTCCTGTTCTACTGCCCATTCAGAACTCCGTTAGGAGCTAACTACTGGAGGACTCCTGTTCTACTGCCCATTCAGAACTCAGTTAGGAGCTAACTACTGGAGGACTCCTGTTCTACTGCCCATTCAGAACTCAGTTAGGAGCTAACTACTGGAGGACTCCTGTTCTACTGCCCATTCAGAACTCAGTTAGGAGCTAACTACTGGGGGACTCCTGTTCTACTGCCCATTCAGAACTCAGTTAGGAGCTAACTACTGGAGGACTACTGTTCTACTGCCCATTCAGAACTCAGTTAGGAGCTAACTACTGGAGGACTCGTGTTCTACTGCCCATTCAGAACTCAGTTAGGAGCTAACTACTGGGGGACTCCTGTTCTACTGCCCATTCAGAACTCAGTTAGGAGCTAACTACTGGGGGACTCCTGTTCTACTGCCCATTCAGAACTCCGTTAGGAGCTAACTACTGGAGGACTCCTGTTCTACTGCCCATTCAGAACTCCGTTAGGAGCTAACTACTGGAGGACTCCTGTTCTACTGCCCATTCAGAACTCAGTTAGGAGCTAACTACTGGGGGACTCCTGTTCTACTGCCCATTCAGAACTCAGTTAGGAGCTAACTACTGGAGGACTCCTGTTCTACTGCCCATTCAGAACTCAGTTAGGAGCTAACTACTGGAGGACTCCTGTTCTACTGCCCATTCAGAACTCAGTTAGGAGCTAACTACTGGGGGACTCCTGTTCTACTGCCCATTCAGAACTCTGTTAGGAGCTAACTACTGGAGGACTCCTGTTCTACTGCCCATTCAGAACTCAGTTAGGAGCTAACTACTGGAGGACTCCTGTTCTACTGCCCATTCAGAACTCCGTTAGGAGCTAACTACTGGAGGACTCCTGTTCTACTGCCCATTCAGAACTCAGTTAGGAGCTAACTACTGGAGGACTCCTGTTCTACTGCCCATTCAGAACTCAGTTAGGAGCTAACTACTGGAGGACTCCTGTTCTACTGCCCATTCAGAACTCAGTTAGGAGCTAACTACTGGAGGACTACTGTTCTACTGCCCATTCAGAACTCAGTTAGGAGCTAACTACTGGAGGACTCCTGTTCTACTGCCCATTCAGAACTCCGTTAGGAGCTAACTACTGGAGGACTCCTGTTCTACTGCCCATTCAGAACTCAGTTAGGAGCTAACTACTGGAGGACTCCTGTTCTACTGCCCATTCAGAACTCAGTTAGGAGCTAACTACTGGAGGACTCCTGTTCTACTGCCCATTCAGAACTCAGTTAGGAGCTAACTACTGGGGGACTCCTGTTCTACTGCCCATTCAGAACTCAGTTAGGAGCTAACTACTGGAGGACTCCTGTTCTACTGCCCATTCAGAACTCAGTTAGGAGCTAACTACTGGGGGACTCCTGTTCTACTGCCCATTCAGAACTCAGTTAGGAGCTAACTACTGGAGGACTCCTCTTCTACTGCCCATTCAGAACTCAGTTAGGAGCTAACTACTGGAGGACTCCTGTTCTACTGCCCATTCAGAACTCAGTTAGGAGCTAACTACTGGAGGACTCGTGTTCTACTGCCCATTCAGAACTCAGTTAGGAGCTAACTACTGGAGGACTCCTCTTCTACTGCCCATTCAGAACTCAGTTAGGAGCTAACTACTGGGGGACTCCTGTTCTACTGCCCATTCAGAACTCAGTTAGGAGCTAACTACTGGAGGACTCCTGTTCTACTGCCCATTCAGAACTCAGTTAGGAGCTAACTACTGGGGGACTCCTGTTCTACTGCCCATGGCTGTAAAGACCTCTGTTTTTGTTATGTGTTTTATGTGAAACCTCTAGTATGCGTAGTAGGCCTGTGTAGCCTGCTATGTTTATGTTTGTAGGTTTATTTTGGAACCGTTCCAGACGAGACGTCCCTCATGGGAAAAATTATTAAATAAAAAATTATGAGATTGCTGACGAAGAGGCGAAGCAATAGAGCTAACTGTCTACTAAGCTAGAGTTAGCAACGTTTTCAACGGTAGTCAATGAGAGCTAGCTATAATATAACCAGCTAGCAAACAGTGCAACAAAACTATAGTTTCGAGTTTGAAAAATACTACATAAATAAGCTCTGCATTTCAGGAATCACGGTCGCAAGTACCCCTGGTGCACTGATCAATTATTTAGCCTAATAAACAATAAAACAATTATAAACTCTGTATTTGCCATGGCTTCCATGTGTTTGAAACTAGAGTTTGTCCGAGGCAGGTTGAACATGAGCTTGGTTAGCAATAGTTGCTATCCATCGGAGCACTGCAACTAGTTGCCCAAAATTATGGGTCGGGCTTAGCGAAGGGTCGTTTTCAGGAAGTAGCCTTGTAGTTAAAAGAAAAAGCACATTGGTCTTCAGCGCAAAAACGTCATAAAAGGCATCTGGCAAAAGTTAATCCACAAACACATTATAATTGTATATATATCTTAAATGACAACGTTATCACCAATTTGATGATATGATCATCAAGCCCATTCAAAAGATTAGGGGACATGACCCGTAAGAATGACTTAGGACGATGTCACTTGCACATCGTATTCCGAAACACAATTTGGTTTATAAATGTAGAATGTCGTAGCTTTCATGCATTGCTGTTACTCCGTTCTTCATTAGCACTAGCCTATACATGATGTTGGCTTGCAGTATGATTTGGATTTGGAGGGGGGGTGGAAGCATCTAACAATTGGATTTAATTCTTTCCTGGGCACTCCTCAACGATGCAAACAGCACATTCCTTATCAGACTACGGGTAAGCCTCAACATTCCACTTGTTGTTTTACCAGACATAAACCTCAGTAACAGTTAAACATTGAATTTGGGAGGTATTTCATTTGTTACATTTGTAAATAATTATTCAGTGAGGAGAAGGGGCCTGGGAACGCTCACTGCTGTAAATGAGCTCCAGTGTCTGTCACCACACATATACACAGCCAGTAAGACATTCACTTTGATTCAGCTCCATCCTCTCACTCTGTGGTGTGTGTGTGTGTGTATGTGTGTGTGTGTTTGCCTGTCTCCCAATGTCACACTCTGGCTCCAGGACTTGTGTATTTGAGCCAGGGTGTATGTTGTTTTGTTGGGTTTTGGGTGATTTTGTATGTTTGCATGTCTGTCACGTTTATTTCTAGGTTGGGAGTTCTGTGTGTCTATTTCTAGGTTCTTGATTGTTGTAGTGTGTGACTCCCAATCGGAGGTAACGAGTGTCAGCTGTCGGCTCGTTATCTCTGATTGGGAGCCATATTTAAACTGTCTGTGTTCGTATGTGGGTTGTGGGTTTTTGTTCCGTGTTTCAGTCGTTGTACTGTGGACTTCACTTTCGTTCTTTTGTTTTGTATTGACGTGCTTTTCTTATTAAAGTCATCATGTTCACTCGCAACGCTGCGCATTGGTCTCCTCCTTTAGACGATCGTGACAGAAAAACCCACCACAAAAAGACCAAGCAGCGTGTCAAGCGGCAACAGGACCTACCTACACAGGATTTATGGACTCCTGTAAAGGATTCATGGACATGGGAGGAGATACTGGCTGGAGAGGGTCCTTGGGCACAACCGGGAGAATATCGCCGCCCTCGTGAAGAGCTGGAGGCAGCCAAAGCCGAGAGGAGGTGGTATGAGGAGGCAGCACGGAGGCGAGGCTGGAAGCCCGTGGACGAGAGGCAACCCCAAGAAATTTTTTGGGGGGGGCACATGGCTTGGGCAGCTGGGCAGCAGGAGGCTGCCACAGGTAGACGTGGAGAGAAGGCTATCGGATTACGGGAGCCATTGGCGAGTAGGGGAAGGGAAGTTGTTGCGGCACGGCGTGAGAGACTGATGTGTGTTACCAGTCCGGTCCGGCCCGTTCCTGATCCCCAGTTAAGGCCAGTGGTGTGTGTTCCCAGTACGGACCGGCCTGTTCCTACTCCACGCATCAAGCCCACGGTGTGCGTCGCCAGCCCAGCCCGGCCTGTTCCTGCTCCACGCACAGAACCTACGGTGTGCGTCGCCAGCCCAGCCCGGCCTGTTCCTGCTCCACGCACAGAACCTACGGTGTGCGTCGCCAGCCCAGCCCGGCCTGTTCCTGCTCCACGCACAGAACCTACGGTGTGCGTCGCCAGCCCAGCCCGGCCTGTTCCTGCTTCACGCACTAACCCTACGGTGTGCGTCGCCAGCCCAGCCCGGCCTGTTCCTGCGCCACGTACGAAGCCTACGGTGTGCGTCGCCAGCCCAGCCCGGCCTGTTGCTGCTCCCCGCACTAGCCCTGAGATGCGTGTCCTCAGCCCGGTACCTCCAGTTCCGGCACCACGCATCAGGCCTACGGTGCGTTCCCAGGGTCCAGCATGCCCTGTTGCTTCTCTCCGCACTAGCCCTGAGATGCGTGTCCTCAGCCCGGTACCTCCAGTTCCGGCACCACGCATCAGGCCTACGGTGCGTCCCCAGGGTCCAGCATGCCCTGTTGCTTCTCCCCGCACTAGCCCTGAGATGCGTGTCCTCAGCCCGGTACCTCCTGTTCCGGCACCACGCACCAGGCCTACGATGCGCCTCAGACAGCCAGAGTCTGCCGTCTGCCCAACGCCGTCTGAACTGCCCGTCTGCCCAACGCCGTCTGAACTGCCCGTCTGCCCAACGGCGCCTGAACTGCCCGTCTGCCCAACGGCGCCTGAACTGCCCGTCTGCCCAACGCCGTCTGAACTGCCCGTCTGCCCAACGCCGTCTGAACTGCCCGTCTGCCCAACGCCGTCTGAACTGCCCGTCTGCCCAACGCCGTCTGAACTGTCCGTCTGCCCAACGCCGTCTGAACTGCCCGTCTGTACTGAGCCTGCAAAGCCGCCCGTCTGCCATGAGCCTTCAGAGCCGTCCGCCAGACCGGAGCCGCTAGAGCTCTCCGCCAGACAGGATCAGCCAGAGCCTTCCGCCAGACAGGATCAGTCAGAGCCTTCCGCCAGACAGGATCAGCCAGAGCCTTCCGCCAGACAGGATCAGCCAGAGCCTTCCGCCAGACAGGATCAGTCAGAGCCTTCCGCCAGACAGGATCAGCCAGAGCCTTCCGCCAGACAGGATCAGCCAGAGCCTTCCGCCAGACAGGATCAGCCAGAGCCTTCCGCCAGACAGGATCAGCCAGAGCCTTCCGCCAGACAGGAGCAGCCAGAGCCTTCCGTCAGACCGGATCAGCCAGAGCCTTCCGCCAGACAGGAGCAGCCAGAGCCTTCCGCCAGACGGGATCAGCCAGAGCCTTCAGCCAGCCATGAGCAGCCAGATCCGTCAGCCAGCCATGAGCAGCCAGATCCGTCGTCCAGCCAGGATCCGCCAGAGCCGTCCAGCCAGGATCCGCCAGAGCCGTCCAACCGGGATCCGCCAGAGCCGTCCAGCCAGGATCCGCCAGAGCCGTCCAACCGGGATCCGCCAGAGCCGTCCAGCCGGGACCCGCCAGAGCCGTCCAGCCGGGATCCGCCAGAGCCGTCCAGCCGGGATCCGCCAGAGCCGTCCAGCCGGGATCCGCCAGAGCCGTCCAGCCGGGATCCGCCAGAGCCGTCCAGCCAGGATCCGCCAGAGCCGACCAGCCAGGAGCCACCAGAGCCGTCCAGCCAGTATCCGCCATTCAGCCTGGTACTGCCCCTTAGTCCGGTACTGCCCCTTAGTCCGGTACTGCCCCGTAGTCCGGTGCTGCCCCTTAGTCCGGTGCCGCCCCTTAACCCAGTGGGGTGTAGTTGGGGGGTGGTAATGTGGAGGAGGCTAGGGAAGCGGGTGGTGACTAAGGTGGGATGGGGACCACGACCAGGGGCAGAACCGCCACCGTGGACAGACGCCCACCCAGACCCTCCCCGAGACTGTATGCTGGTGCGCCCGGAGTTCGCACCTTTAGGGGGGGGTACTGTCACACTCTGGCTCCAGGACTTGTGTATTTGAGCCAGGGTGTATGTTGTTTTGTTGGGTTTTGGGTGATTTTGTATGTTTGCATGTCTGTCACGTTTATTTCTAGGTTGGGAGTTCTGTGTGTCTATTTCTAGGTTCTTGATTGTTGTAGTGTGTGACTCCCAATCGGAGGTAACGAGTGTCAGCTGTCGGCTCGTTATCTCTGATTGGGAGCCATATTTAAACTGTCTGTGTTCGTATGTGGGTTGTGGGTTTTTGTTCCGTGTTTCAGTCGTTGTACTGTGGACTTCACTTTCGTTCTTTTGTTTTGTATTGACGTGCTTTTCTTATTAAAGTCATCATGTTCACTCGCAACGCTGCGCATTGGTCTCCTCCTTTAGACGATCGTGACACCCAACTAATCCCATGACTAATTGAATCAACATGACAGAGTTGGCTGGTGTGTGTGGTGTGAGTGGAGCTCCCAGACCATCTGACCAGGCAATCATGCAGGGACTGAGGGAATGCTGGAGGGTGCAACACAGGACGTTCCCGTAGAAATATGGTGTGTAGAACATACATGATTCAGTTCCATGTAGAATAGGGAATCTTCCTTCTTTTGCATTGCATTTCTGTCTGCAACGTTGTATCGTTGCACCCCACCCGAGGATGTCTCTCAGTATAAGTCTGACCCTTATAGACGGAGCATACAGTATGTACGAGAAAGCCCATATTTTCTGGCAATAGTCTTAATTGAATTCATGTTCTGCAACAGCCTTTGATGGTGTACTAGTCTGACGGTGCCTCAGAACAACAACGCATTCACACATTGGAACACATAAAACCGGACATTTATATCAGTTGTGTTCATTACAGTTTGGTGTTTATTTCAGTTTACATTTTAATGTGTAAAAGCACACTAAAACCTAGTGGACGCCAGTGAAATCCTTAGTCACTCTTCCCCATTCACCGTTCCTTAACTGCACTAAGCTGTGTGTGCGTATGTACAGTACGTGCGTCAGTGGAGGCTGCTGAGGGGAGGACGGCTCATAATAATGGCTGGAATGGAGCGAATGGAATGGTATCAAACATATGGAAACCATTTGTTTGATGTATTTTGATACCATTCCATTCATTCCGCTCCAGCCATTACCACGAGCCTGTCCTCCCCAATGAAGGTGCCACCAACCTCCTGTGACGTGCGTGTGTGATTTGTGTGTACACGCGGGAACTTCACTGTGTAAAAATTCATAGGCTCAGTCAACTCTGTCTCAGCCCTAGCTGTGAATTCAGCTTACCAGCAGACATGATTTGTCATCAGAATGAGCCTGCTTCCTGTTTTGATGTGTGTGTGTTTTCTCTGGCCTTGCCATTATTACCCTGGCAGCTAGCCCAGACCCATTTAAAGTGGGTTGTTGTTGGTTGGCCCCAGGAGCATTAGGTACAGTGAGGGAAAAAAGTATTTGATCCCCTGCTGATTTTGTACGTTTGCCCACTGACAAAGACATGATCAAAATGTAAAATGCAAAATGCAAATGATCAGTCTATAATTTTAATGGTAGGTTTATTTGAACAGTGAGAGACAGAATAACAACAACAAAAATCCAGAAAAACGCATGTCAAAAATGTTATAAATTGATTTGCATTTTAATGAGGGAAATAAGTATTTGACCCCTCTGCAAAACATGACTTAGTACTTGGTGGCAAAACCCTTGTTAGCAATCACAGAGGTCAGACGTTTCTTGTAGTTGGCCACCAGGTTTGCACACATCTCAGCTCCCTCCACAGATTTTCTATGGGATTAAGGTCTGGAGACTGGCTAGGCCACTCCAGGACCTTAATGTGCTACTTCTTGAGCCACTCCTTTGTTGCCTTGGCCGTGTGTTTTGGGTCATTGTCATGCTGGAATACCAATCCACGACCCATTTTCAATGCCCTGGCTGAGGGAAGGAGGTTCTCACCCAAGATTTGACGGTACATGGCCCCGTCCATCGTCCCTTTGATGCGGTGAAGTTGTCCTGTCCCCTTAGCAGAAAAACACCCCCAAAGCATAATGTTTCCACCTCCATGTTTGACGGTGGAGATGGTGTTCTTGGGGTCATAGACAGCATTCCTCCTCCTCCAAACACGGCGAGTTGAGTTGATGCCAAAGAGCTCGATTTTGGTCTCATCTGACCACAACACTTTCAACCAGTTCTCCTCTGAATCATTCAGATGTTCATTGGCAAACTTCAGACGGGCCTATATATGTGCTTTCTTGAGCAGGGGGACCTTGCGGGTGCTGCAGGATTTCAGTCCTTCACGGCGTAGTGTGTTACCAATTGTTTTCTTGGTGACTATGGTCCCAGCTGCCTTGAGAGCATTGACACGATCCTCCCGTGTAGTTCTGGGCTGATTCCTCACCGTTCTCATGATCATTGCAACTCCACGAGGTGAGATCTTGCATGGAGCTCCAGGCCGAGGGAGATTGACAGTTATTTTGTGTTTCTTCCATTTGCGAATAATCGCACCAACTGTTGTCACCTTCTCACCAAGCTGCTTGGCGATGGTCTTGTAGCCCATTCCAGCCTTGTGTAGGTCTACAATCTTGTCCCTGACATCCTTGGAGAGCTCTTTGGTCTTGGCCATGGTGGAGAGTTTGGAATCTGATTAATTGATTGCTTCTGTGGACAGGTGTCTTTTATACAGGTAACAAGCTGAGATTAGGAGCACTCCCTTTAAGAGTGT